>NC_046226.1:55793325-55908643 GCF_009819885.2 Catharus ustulatus | reverse complement strand
AGCTAATATTAGTAGTTGTGGAAAGTTGCAGGAGCACTGATTTTGGATCTTTGAAATTCAGACAGTGAATTTTGCAGAATATTTGTAGTACTATTTGTTTATAGAAAAAGTGTTCTTATTTCCCTTTCTAGCCATGCTTTAAACATAAAACAGTCCTTCTAAGGTCCCTAAAACATCTCAGTGTCTATTTCCTTCCACAGAGAAGTTATACTTTGGCAGTTTCACTACAAAATTAAGGAGACAAAATTCTTGTTCCTGTGCATGACTGGAGGTGATGTAGCTGGGATCAAGTTCTGCCTAAAGAAGATGAGTTTCAGATTACAAACGAAGTAGGCATGAACCTCGCTGAGAGGCTTGCTCTGATGCCCAGCTTGACAGGGTGGGTGAAGGAGCACAACCCTCTGCTTCTGCCTGCTGGCTACAGAAGCAAATTTAGAAGGTTTGGGTCTGTTCATGTCATCAAAGACTTGACCCCACAGCCCTACTCGCATGGGAAGAGCAGCGCGTGCACTTCAGGGCGCTCCACAGAGCCCTTCAGTGCCTGGAGCTCCAATGTTCCTCACTTCAGAAATAACCTGCCAACTGGGAGAACCTTCAGACAACCAATTCAAAGCACTTGCAGACCAAAGGAAGGGTTTATTTATCCTGGAAGCAATGCCATGGAGTCCAGAGGATGACGTTGCTGATGCTGTACTGAGATTTTCAGCACAGACCCTGCAGAAGCCCTCTGTTTCTGAGTGCCACACTGTCCCCAGGCCTGGCCTGGCCTGCCTGGGCAGAACTGAGAATGGCTTGGGTGCAGGATGTCAGGCAGAAATGCTTCCATTAATCCAGCAGATTCACTGCTGTGCAGAAAAGATCTCAAGGAGCTGAAGAAAAAGCAGGGTAATGGCAGTATGGGGCAGTGCTAACAAACAGGTTATTCATCCCTTTCTCCCCCACTGCAGCTCTGCGTTGCTGACAGTGATTCTCTGGCTGGTTGCTGGCTTCAGAGAGCCCTGAGAGTGTTCCCTGAATCACCCCTGGGGCTTTGGCACTTCACCACCAAGCCACAGCCCAGGGAAGAGCAGCTCTGCCACACTGACGTTCCTGCTCCTGTCTCAGCAGGTCCCATTCCAATAAAGCTCCCTGTCAGGAGAAGAGCACCAAGAATAACTTCTGGGAGAACACACATCTAATTCACACCGACATTTCCACTGATTTCCCACAGGCTGCTCCATGTACTTCAATGGGAACAGGGGGATCTCTTTGGAAGATTGGTACTTCACTTAAAACCCAGTAGGAACAATGCTTCCAGCACTTATGGCTTTGTAATTTAACAAAGAAAGGAAGCACTTTGGCAAGGTTCTGAGGGTTTCCTGTGATGTTTTGGTGCCTAATGGCTCTCATTGTCTTCCAGGGATGGAGCTAAGCATTCTTACAAATAAAAAGTCTGTGGCAAGAGACTATTACATTCTCCCAACCAAGGGGAGCAAGTTGTTTCCATTTCCTTTACCTCAGCATTAGGGGTCTCACGCTCATTACTGAGGCATGATATAATTTAAAACCAACAGAAAGCCTGCTTTGAAAAAGGCTGGGGTAGTGATGGCAAGAATGAGCTTTGCATAAATAGGGAAATGAATCCCTGATCTTTGCTGCAATCACCCTTCTACTTCACTTTCCTGTCTTGCAAATACTAGAAATTAAGGTTTTGTATTTACACCTATAGTGACAAGATCAAATGGATGATGAAAATCCACCTTCTTTTATTTCAGGTGATGAAAGATAATTTCTACTGCTTGACTGACAGCTCCAGGCTCAGTGCTTTGCAATTCACCATTGCTGCTTCTCCTCCAGACTGCTCTCTTAAAGACTCCCTGCCCAGCCTAGTTCAGGAAATTACTGTCACTCTTCCTTACATAAAGGACATTAGGACGGTGAAACAAACCCCCAAAAGTAAACCCTGTGCTCTCATTTGAAGTATTCCTTGGCTTGTGTTCCCTAACTTTCCAAGCCCCATGAGCAGGAATACTCAGGGTAAGCAAAGCATCCCAAGCATCCTGGTCCTTTGCTTCCTGTCAGCCTGGATCAAAGCATTGGCTTCACACAGCTGCAAACTGCAGCAGGAGGTTGGAGAGCATCTTGCTTTTTCCAAGTCAGAGTTCAGGGCTGCTGATTATTAAAATGAAACTCTGGGATAGTGATAAGATCTTTTTTAAAATTTTATCTGGTTGCAGAGATTTCAACACCAGCTCAGCCATGTGAGTGCTCAGCTCTTGTGTCACAGGCACAGCCCTGGAGAAGCTCAGGGAAGTCTGCTGAAGCACTTCCAGTTACAGTTCCATGCCTTTCACTCCAAGATTATTTTCCCATGTTCTTTTCCCTCTTTTCCACCTTGCCATTATCAACATTCTTCCACGCTGCACTTTAATTACAATCCAAGGGAAAAACACAAGGGTATTTATGTAACTCCTGTGCATCCTAAATTGTAATTTATGACATCTTCCATACGATCTGGGGTGCAGACACAAGCCTTGAAACCATCATCTGTCTTGCATTTTATGGTTGATTGCTACCCTGGTCAATAAGGAGCAAGCACATTCCAGCTGGAGAGCAGGCACGGTTTGTTTTGTTATGGGGTTTCCAGATTTTTAATAAGAGCAATTTCTTATGCCTTATTTGATCATCTGTTATCCTAAAGATGTTAAATTCGTATTAAACCTGCCAAACCCCAAATTTCATTTAAAAAAAAGGTGAAAAGTCCCGTAATTATTTTAAATAAAATTTGCTCTATTCAAATCAGCATATGGTGGTAATTTATAAACATTTGCTGCTGTGAGCCTGCACTGATTGCAATACCCATTATGTTGCCTCATATTAAAATCAAAATATATAACCTATATATCACAACCATGTGGCCTCCAAGAATAAAAGCCATCAGCACAGCTTGTAGGCAAGAAATTATTTTAAATTTTAAATATTTGCAAGATTCAAATTTACTGTTAACTTAGTATCAGAAGGAAATCAGTGCAGCAGCTCCCATGGAAAAATAAAAACCCCACATAATTCTCAGCTTCTGGGAGCTATTTTACCCTAGAACTTTCCAGAAGACTTGCTCGTTCTGACACAGCTTTTCCATTGTATCAAAGGAAAACTCCTTAAAAACCAAGAGGAGCAACAAGTGGAGCGCCTGTATAGGGGTACTGCAAGAAATTAAATTCTTACAGACCTTGGAGGCCATACAAACCCCAAACTTTGCCTTCACCGCTTAATAATTTTACTTTGTTGTCAGAAGCAAATTGCACAGCAGGAAAGTAAGCCAAGACTGTCTGTTTTGGGGGCAGGCAAAGAACAAGGGCTGACGTGATGACTGGCAGGATCCAGAGCTCCTCACAACGCTGTTATTTTGGGGAGAAGAATTGAGAGATGCTCGGTGTCTGCTGCCAGTGAGGAACAATCATGAAGGTCTGTGGGAGTCTGTCTGTGCAGGGGCAGGAGTTTCCATGTAAAATGTCTGGAAAGCAGAGGGAAGGGGATGGTGCTGGGTCAGGAGGAAGCCTAACCCCTCTCTGCTTGCATGACTGCAGGGAAAAGGGAAGCAGGAAGGAGAACTGGGGGAGCCCCAAAGCTTTCAAGGCAAAAAGACAACCACATGGGCTGGTTTGTCTTACTTTTAGCCTCACACAGGTACGTAAAACTGTGTTGATCATCCCTCCCCACCCCTCCACCTCCCAAAATCTGGCAGAATCTGGCCATATCTGAGATTCCTGCCCATTGTTTAGGTGCTCAGACACATTCAGGAATCTGGTTTTATGTGCTCATGTTACCAACATAACTTCGAGTACTCCTCTGATGAATGTGGCTCTTATTTCACCTTGAGATGACATTCTAGGTCACATTTTGGGATGGCTACCATTTCTGGATTAGGATGATCTAATCCACACTGCCCTGTGAGAAACACAGTCACCACCAAAGTCACTGAAATGCAATAACAATGAGTGAGAATTAAGAAGCAGCAGAATGTACAATATAGAATAGTCCACGCTTTATGGTTGGCACTTACTTCATGGCACTTCAGCATGGCCCTCCTCTGACAACAGCAGTCATGACAGCAAATAAAAATGACAAAATGGAATGACTGAAACACTGCAGAAATCACTGACAAAGCAAGCAGTACTGTGAAATCGGCTGGCAAACAGTTAACGTGAAATGAGTCTAATGGGAGAGCAGCAAGTGAAAAATCTAGGCATTTATTTCATCCTCTGCCAAACCCAGACATCCCTTATGATAAACCAAATGTAGGATCATTCCCTATAAAGGACCCACTACTAAGTTCTGATCTGCCTTACCTGTTTGTGGAAAAATGAAAGGAACTTTTCCAGATACTCATGGAAAAACTAATTCATTGATGGCCAAAACCAGTTTCACTTTTAAAACTTGTTATTCCAGCACAGTGCAGGTTATTCTTCCTAGAGGACTCAATTCCACAGCATCATCCATTACTCCCACATTTATCCCAAGTATTTCCCACCACCAGCAGTGATGCCAATGCACCCCAGAAGCCATGGGATTGTGCAAACACCGCTGGACAAGCACAGAAAACCTGGGGTGTTTCTCCCTCTGGCAAAGTTATGGATCATTTTGATGCAGTGCTGGTGGAGAGCAGCAGGAGCTGCTGTTCATTATTCCTTAGCAGTGATCCAGAGGCACGGAGGGAGGGGTGCTGTGTTCCATGGGGTTGAGCTGTCTGTCCCTGGCAGCCCCTGGATTTATCCTTCCTCAGCCACACAACCTTAATCCCTGGATTCCAGGGGCTGGCACCTGATGGACGTGTTGCTACGCGACTGCCGGGTCACAGACAGAACAAACACTCCTCTCTCCCAGGGAAAGCCCTGCTCTGCTCTTCTCCCAGTTCTTACATCAGCTCCCTATATAAACCAGGGGCCTCTCAAGTGGACTTACAGCACTGCTGTATTTACGGCATCGTGGAGACATGGATAAACCAGATTAAAAACCTCTGTCACCACATGGCAAATATGTGGTCATAATGCCATAATTCCTTAAAGTAAAGTAAAGGCCAAAACTGGGGTGGGATCTGGAGCTCTCTTCCCATACCTTGTGATCAAACCCTTTAATTACACTTTAATTAGTAGAAAATAAGCAAGTGCATCCTCTCACTTCTTCCTTTCCCTTCTCTACTGGGCTCCTTTTTCCAGTCCCATGGGCTGGTCACTGCCACTGAGGAGCAGATGGTTTCCAGCCAAGCATTTCCATGCTCTATTTAAAAATCCTGAGCTCAGTGTCTCCATAAGAACCACGGGAAAACTATAAATACACCAGGGAAAATGATTGCTAAACCAAGGTGCAGGAATAAAAGCAAGTTTAGGTGGCTTTAATGTAATAATTGAGATATGTTGTTCAGGAACATGGAATGATCTCTTCCTAATCCTCATTTATCAAAAATACACAAAGAAGGTGTTTTTGCAGCCTGCCATTACCCAACTATCTGTAGTTTGATTCACCCCTGTGCCACCCTAACAGGGCAATTGCCTTGAGTGAACCTCAGTTTTGCATCTACTGTCTGTGCAAAGAGAATTCCTAGTGGGATTTAGGATTCCAATCTAGTCCGTAATTTCATGTATGGCCCCATAAACAGATTGATATTTTTAATTTCATCAGGCTGCCTGTGCTGCAAACACCGCCCAAGCGAGCCTGTGAGCGCGGTTCCTATTTATAACACTTCCCAATCCCTTTCCTTGGCTGAAGGATAGGAACAGGCTCATTTATTATCACTGCTCTGTTCACTAACGGTTCACTAACGACAGCTAATGAGTTGTTCTTTAATTTATCAGAATCTCTGCTTTTTGTGAGCCAGAATTCATTGGTCCCTTTCTGATGCTACCTCACAGGGAGGGGCTGCAAGCTCAACAATTGGTTGTCATAAACTTTAGAGTATTTAGGGGGGAAAAAATACCAAGGAACTCCAGGAATTTTACCTTTGAAATTTAAACATTAGCTTTTACACTTGAAATTTCCACAAGATGGTATTCCTTGGTCATAATATTTGACAGCTTTGTAAAAAAACTGTGTCAGTTCGTGCAGTTGGGCTAGAAAGGTTGTAATTTATTTAACTTTTAGAAAGATAAAGTGGGAGTAAAAGCGAAAGGGGGAGTAAAAGTGAAAAAAAAACTACAGGGCTTCTGATTCCTCAAGTGAACATCTCCATTTCTACCTCTCTGCCTTACCCTCATTGAGATGAAAAGACACTGCCTGCAACACCTTTTCAAACACACTTCCAGTGTCTGTAGATGGCTGGCTCTCTTCTGCTGTCTCCTGGATTATTATTTGCTTAAAAAACAAATCCTTAGCAATTTTTCCTGGTGGTTTTAGCAGTTTCAGTCCAGCTCATAATTAAGAAGTAATCACACCACCAGTTTGGAAAACAGCAGGAAACCAATCCCAGCACTCTAGCCTCCTGTTCCCACAGGGAATGCTGTGGAGGTGTTATTTTATCCCACAGTCAAGTGACAGACAAGAGTTTTGCTGCTCTTTGCCACCGCCAGCTTATCCCATTTATTCCTTCCTAGCTCTTTTTGGCACTGCTACATCCCAGGATCCTCTCTCCAGTTTGCAAAGATGAGTGTTTGGGTTTACTTTTCAGGGAAGACAGCAGGATTGCAGCCCCATTGAAATAATGCTTCGGGTGGGCTTCCCCCCAACATCCCCAACTGAGCCTCTGTATTCCATGATGAAGGTGTAGTAATTGTCATAGCTAAGTTAGAAACATTTAAATCTTCAAGGACAAAAGAAAAGCAATATAAATCTGTAACACTAAGTCAGCTCTTCCTCTAAAAAGTAACATATGGGGTTACTTCTGCTTACATAAGTTTGTTTTTCTCCACAGAAGTGGCTATAACTTTTCAAGTTTCCCCCACCCTTTATACCTTTAAAAATCTATTTTCACAAAAAGAAAGTATTTCTATTTACTTTTACTTTTCATTTTGTTCTCAGAGATGAGAGTACTTTGACATATTTACAGGGCATTGCAGACAGTAACCTTGGTAACTTTCTAATAAAATAGGGATGGCTAGGGATCTCCACTTGTAACCTGGAAATATTTTTCAGTTTAAAAAGAAAAGTTGATAAATAATATTATACCCATGAAGCTACAGACCATGTTCATGGGGCTTAACAAGAAACATGATCAACATCTAGCAAAAAGAAAGTGCATTTTTTTCATGTCTGAAGGCTTTTCTGCAGAGCCAACTCAATTTCTGCTCTGTTTAGTCAAGTACCATTGAGAGGAATTCCAGAATTTTAGTGTTTATTCCCATTTCTCAATTCTAAAAATTGAATTGCCTCTCCGTCACCAGTTTGATGACTTCCATCCTGCAGGAAATAATATCTAACTGTGTGATGCTGAGGCTGTGGATCACACTGTTTTCTGAATGAGGCAATCTTCACAATCAGCAGAGACACCCTTCCCTTAAAAACAAATGATCTTCATGCTTGAAAAGTACAGAAGCTTCCCAAAGACTGAGTTATTTATTATCCACCAGAATAATTCTAATAAAATTGTCTTAAGTGGCATCTTTTTTTTAAAAAAAAACAAACAAAGCCAGCATGGTTGTTTTGCAAAAAAGAAATGCCTCAGTCTCCTAATAAAACTTACATAATTACCTTCCTTTTTTTAAATAACTGTGGATTTCATAATATTATGCCCACATTCCATACAGATATGGTTTAGTAATAACATGGACAGTGCAAAGTTATTTTAACAAGCAGATCTCTGAAATAGTTTATGATGAAGTAGATTAGGAGAGGTCTCAGCATGAATCAAATGGCACCACACAGTGAATGCAAAGCAACCCTTGGCAAAAACACTTATTACCTGTTTGAAGCCAAAATACTTCACAGGACTGAAGAAAAATTGAATTATCACCCCATTTTTAAAGGAAAGAAACTAAAGAAAAAAAAATTAAAGAAAAATCTAAAAAATTCACATCAAAACAACTGAAAGGTTTGTGCAAACCTTGAAGTTGAAGGCTGAGAAAGCTCCTGTCCTATCATGTAGGCAACACAAATGTTGACAGTGTAAGAAATTCTTGTTTGACACAGACTATTTGTTAAGCAAAATACAGAGTACATTCTTCTTTAATCTATGTGATTTACAGGAGAAACTATGGATGGAAGGAAAAAATAAAACCAAGATCCAGTTTTTTTAAGAAAATGATTTTGGTTAATTACTTTTACCTTGTACTGAGACTCGCAGTTTTCGTTCCAGTTGGTGACTCCAATCCCTCCCCTGGCTTTGAGGATTTCTCTCTGTTCATTTGCTGGAGTATTGAGTTCAATTCACTAATAACATTAGCCTTGGGGCCTGAGAGAATCGGGCTTTTCACCTCTGGCACATCCCCCCATAGCTTGGATGTCCTTTGGGGGACAACTTTCGCCAGGTTGGGCGGGGCACTGATGGGAGGTGGGGGCGGAGCAGGAGGAGGGATCACAAAGCTGTCTACAGTTTCCTCGATCAGCGCATCCTTGTAAAGTGCATTGCTTTTGTTGATTATGGGCTTCATTTTTGGCTTAGGATGGTACTGGGGGTTTGTCCACCAGAAATGTTTGCCCATCTGCATAGACTGTACAAGTATCCACGTTCTCCCCCCCTTCCGAGGATAAGGTAGAGATGCTGGACACCGTTGAGATAGTGCTGGTTGTCTCTAGGTGATGGTCACTGCTGCTCCGACTGTCAACCTCCTCGATCCCAGAGTCGGCGACGTTGTCGAAGCTGTCAGGGGGTGGCAGGAAGGAGGCAGGGCAAACAGTTTGAGAGACCCGCTTGCTTTTTGCCGTCCAAGGAGTTTGCTGGCTGGCTGGGTGCAGGAGTGCCATTCTTCCTCTGCGCCATCAGGTCTGTCAGCGCCGAGCCGGGCGCCGCGCGGTCATCGGGGATGTCAAAGCTGTTGGCAAACTCCAATGGAGGGGGCAGAGGCTCAGTGAACAGGAACTCCTCATCGATGTCCCACTGAGGCCAGGGCGGCGGGGGGATGCGGAAAGGCAGGATGACGGGGTCGTCCACAGAGCTGGCAGCCACAATGGTTTTGCAGGGAGAAGCCGGGGGCTCAGGCGCAGCAGGGACGCTCAGCTCACTCTCCGCTTTCCTCGCTGCCCTCCGGCCTCTCCGGCGGGGAGTGTTCAGGGCTCGGCTCCATCTCAGCTCCCTTTTCCTCCTCATCCTCGGGCATATCATCTGACTTCGCCGTGTCCACTGTGTGCACCATCAACAAGCCAGCTGATTTTTGCTGCGAGGTATCCACGATGTTTATCAACATGTTCTTCTTCTCCTCAGCTTTCTTTTCTTTCCCTGCATCCATCTCGTACTTGTTCTCGGTCTCCTGCCGTCTCAACAGGCCGCGGGTATTTTGCCTGGTGATAGTGGCAGTAACAGGAAAAGTAGTTTCCATGTTGGGTCTCAGCTTGGTGTCGATGTAAAGCGGTTTGTTAAGGTCGGTTTTGACAGCATCCCCTTTGCCTGGAATCTGCTGTGGTCTGCTCTTTCATGGCTCTGTCCCTGGCAGAGAGCGCGAGGGGCAAGTGGCGAGTTTGGATCCAACAGCTTCCCTGTGACCGGGTGGACATAGCTGTCCGTGCCTGGAGCACTCGTGGGCTTGGCTGCCACCGTACTGTTGTCAGTACCTTTCGTTTTGGACAGAGCATTCAATGTCCTTGAGTCGCTCTGGTTGCTGGGCTCATTGCTGTTAAAAAGGTTTCTCGGGCTCTCTGGGGGCGGGGATCGGAGATGGCGACATGAGCTGTCTGAAACCATCCTCACTGCTGAACATTGCCTCCTCGGTGAACTTGGACTGCCTCATCCGTGGTGTTGGTGGGGTTAACCCAACATCCTCATCTCCCAGGTCTGTGGAGAGGAAGGCTGGGGAATTGCGCCTGGCTTCCAGCCTCTTTTCCCTGTCCCTCACGGCCCCTGCAATGGCTGCTGCGAATGGACTGCTGACTCCCAAGCTGTCGTCGGGCCGGAGCTGTCCGGGCTGCTCTTGAAGACTGAGGATCGATCTCCATGCTGCTCCCTTGGCTGCTTTTCCCGCTGCTGCTGGTGGATGGCTCTTTGACAATGATGGTTGGGATTGGAAATAGAGCAGGTCTTTTCTGGGCTGTCCTCCACGTTGGATTGTTTTCACCAGCATCCCCTTCCGCCTGGCTGGCTTGGCTGGCACGTAAAACCGCTTTGCTGGCGATCTTCCCAACCTCGGAATAGGGGTTTTCCGGCATCTGGCCCCTCTTGCTCCTGAAATTCGCCTGAGCTGCGGCACTCCGGTTGTACAGGTCTTCTGAGTCCAGGGAGTATCGGTCCAGCTCCCGCCGGTAATAGATCCCTTTGTCCCTTATCATCGTCCCCACGCTCTCGGGCCTAACCAAAGAGATTTTTGCACCTGAATTCTGGTTAAATGGAGGTTTGATCGTTCCATAGCTCCGGGCTGTCAGGGATTTGGGAGAGTTGTACAGAGAGGGAGAAGGTGGCGGTGGTGAGGGAGGTAAGGACTGTGGTGGTGGTGGGATATCTTCGGAGGTGTCAGGCATTGAAAGACTCCTGGTAAACTTCAGCATAGGAGGGGCCAGAAACTGCCGCTCTTCCTCCGTTATTCCTGAAAAACCAGAAAGTGCATTTAAAAACATCCACAAGGATCCCCCACGCTGTCCACTATTTGTCCATCCAACCCAAAATTCCAGGGTGCATTCCCCACAGCGTGAGGAGCATGCAAAATTCCAAAAGAGGCCTTTATGTTGATTTCCACCATAATCATTCTTTCATGTTGGACGTCCCAGGTGCCAGGATTGAAAAGGATGCTATGGAATTTTAATTAAACGGAATGCGCAGCAAATGTTTGTGGATTATGTATCATCATGCTGTAGAAAAGCACATTTTCTTTGAAAACTATTGAACAGAGAAGATATTCTGAGCAGAGGAGCTGATTTTGCCTTGCTCCTTCCAGCACTCTACAAATGCATATAGTAAAACAACTCAGAAACCTAATGAATTTTTAAGAAGCAATTGAAATTTGGCAAATGGACTGTGAAGATCCTATTGGGGCAAAAAACCCATAACGTTGTTCATTTCAAAGATGACATTATATCATTACAAATATGGCTTTTAACATAAATAAAACTGGGTAGTACTGGGATGCTAATTTTACATCACATAATGCATTTCTAAATTCATAAAAGTCACTGCTAAGATTACTATCAAGAACAAAGAATGTCCAAATTTGGTCTGCTCTTTGTTTCTTTGTTGTAAAAGCATCTACTGCCATCATTTGAAATAGAAAAAAAGGTGAATTTTAGTCCATTTGATCAACAGGATTTCTTAGTAAACTACACAGCATTATTACGCTTTCACCTCAATAACAAGGAAAAAAACAATAATTTTGGCCAAATGTTTTGCAAAAGGCTTGTACTGATCTTTTTTCTTTTTGGTCTTTGTTAGAGGGAACATTCTAAAGAAAATAACGAAATAATAATTCCATACTTGCCAAACAGAATGTGGAAATTACATCACCTTACACACAAACTTATTTTCTCATGAGCTTTGTATAAAGATTAAACAGCCACTCACTGGGGTAAAAATGTTGCAGAAACACACTTTAGGAAAGAAGCAAAGTTACTAAAAGTATGCTATTAATGAACAAAACCATACAAGAGAGGCATTTTACCTATAGATTTTTGTCTTCTCATTGTACCCCGAGGTATACCCAGAAAAGGACCTTGAGGGCTCCCTGGGGACAGTGGGCGTCATCACAGCAATACCCTGTCTCTCATACATGGACTACAAAAGAGCAAACAGAAACCCCAACAGGCATTAAAGCATGAAAGTCTCTCCCACATGGAAATAACGCCTCATCCATTACCCCTTTCCATATTCTTATGGAAAATAATAAATCTGGGGGTATTTTTGGAGAGGAGGGGGAGAGAAAGGGAAGGCTGGGCTTTGTTTAGATACTCATGAAAGGACAGCAGCTGTAAGTGGCATTTGCTGATATTATTGACAAGGCAACAGCTTAAGGTGGATAATGGAAAAGTGCGTCCAAAATGCAATAAAACTGTTTATTTTTTTTACCTGCAAAAGTTTTGTAAGATTAAATTCTGCACTTGAATGATGCAATTTCAGAGTTCTGGCATTTAATTTTTAATACGTGCTATAGTATTCATGTCAATTCTTCCCTGGGCATTATTTAATCAAGGAATTAGATACATTAGTAGGAATAAAGCTGTGCTTCGTGGCTCCCACTCACATTCATATCTGTAGCTGAGGGAAAACATCTACTAGAAGGCCGCTGTTTTATAGTTGCCACTCTGGAGTCCACAGTTGCATTGTCTGCAATTCTTGATGGCTTGGAAACTGGAACTATTTCATCCACCTTATCTGTAATATAAGAGCATTCAGTAAAATAAATATCACTTGTCCAAAGAAACGGATAAGTTAAGTATTGCAAGGTCAAAGGAAGAGATTTACTTTTCAAAAAAATGCAAAGAAAAAGGTTTTTTGGCATTTTAACAAGGCAATGCTTGAGCATCATAAGTCGTGCAAGCCGAGCACTTTTTATTGCTGCTACATAACATGCATGCTTTAGTTTTAAGCCTGCATGCATTTAATGTTTACTTAGTGTGACTCGAAAAACAATCCTCTTCTTCAAACCTTCAAAATGTGAAGGGAGAATATCTATATAGAAATGGAAAGAAGACCTTTAGAAATAGTGAATCTGTACAGCACTGTTTCAAATAGAGATAAGCAGACTGTACTTAGTCATCAGAATTCCAGTGATAATTTTGGACAATAACAAGTATCCAGAAGTGCTCTTTTATGCCTATTCTGCTTAAGTAATCACATCCTGATTTGTTCACGCTCTTGGAATTGTAGGCTAGCACTGCTAACTGCATCCTTTGTTTAAACAAAACTTTTATATGTGTTTTTGTTTGTTTGGTGATTTTTTTTTTTTTAACTTTCTTAAATAACTGGACAGTTTGGGGAATGTATTTAGTTGTGGTCAGAAGCAGACCAAAAATAGGCAAAGTCCAAATCTGAATGAGAACTTCAGCATTTGGATTTGGGACCCTGATCTACTGCATGATATGATGGTAAAATACAGGGAAAAGTTTAATCAGGATATTCCAAAGTTGACTGCTGGTGTTAGCCCCGTCTCCAACTTTGGTCACAAACAAGCTTCATCAGCATTTAATACAAAATGTTATTCCCTCACACTGAAGACCTCCAAGTACAGTGTAATCAACTAATTATTGCCTGACAAACTCCTTTTTTTTGCCCCTTCTACTGCTACAAAACTAAGGCACAGAGAAATTAAATCACCAGCCCAAGCCACCAGGAGAGTTTGAGTTTGGAATCTCTACTAGAATCCAAACTGGAATCACACCAACAGCTTTCCTTACTACACCTTCCATTGCATTTGCTTGCCTGTATCACAGTAATTTGGTGTCTTTTCCTTCAAAGTTTCACCAAAACTAGGATTAGTTGCATAGCCTGTGGCATTTCTGTGACTGGAACACCTCAGCCTGGCTCCTAGGCTTCCACAACATGAGCCAAAGCAATGCTGCTTTTCAGCAATTAGCTCCATCTCGCAAATAATTGATTATTTGTCAAACAAGGATAGTTACTTCATTAGGATACTACAGACTTAAATAAACCCCAGGGTTTTGGTGATCTAGAGCTGGTGTTACTATCCCAAGTATTGTATTTAGGGATTTAAATTTTACCTCTTGCTGGAGAGCAGCGCACTCAGGGCCCTGCATATGGATGGGAATCCTGCATATGAATGGGAATAAGGCAGGAGGAAAAGAGCTTTTGATCCTGCTAAACAATAGATCTGGCTGATACAAGGATGATATTTTGAACAGGACAAGAAGAGAGGGAAGAACTTTTAGGAAGTTAGGAAGAAGGTTGTCCTAGAAGTGGATATTTTAGTTTCACAGAGGGTCAGGGAGCAGGCGGGAAAGGAAAGGCTGAGCAGGACCAGTAAGCTGAACACTGCTGAGAACTGTCTTACAAGAATAGTGTTGCTCTTTCTATTGAAGTTAGCATTCAAGTCTTTTCATTGGTCTGCTTTATTTTTTTAGTGGGTTTTAAATCATCTAGTGGAAGGAGAAAAGGAAAAAAAAAAATCTTAAAATCGTCATATGTATTCAAAGATAAAAACCAACTTCATGTCATATTTCATAAGGCTTTGTAATACAAACTTCTCAAAGAAAAATATCTGCACTTCTGCTTAGCAAAAGGCATCAGAAAGCAATGGTGTAACCATGAACATTTACCCTATACAGCAAAAATATGGCTGGACTGCAGAATTGTACTCAGGAGATCTATCACCAAGAGCTTCCACTGGGCAGAGATTTCCTCTTAAGACTCTCCCACCCTTGCTCTCATCCCAGAAGCCAAACAGCTAATCTTTGGGACACAGAAAAAAGGAAACCTTACAAACTGAAGCACTCAAAGTCTGCACATGAGAAACAGAAACATACCATGTAAGAAGTGATCCCGTTTATTTTGAACAAACACATGTAACCAGATACCCATTCAGACAACAAAAAGCTACAGGGAAAGAGTGATGAGGCTATGACAGACACTTGGAAAAGCATGAAAATATTTGTTGGGGATGAAACATACATACCCTCCAACTGCACTGATTTTGCTAGACAATTCTAAAAGTCAGATCTTAGTTTTGGATCTGACCAAAATATCAGTTGGTACCAATTCTTAAAACCATCTACTATTTTCCATGTGGGAAAAAAAAAAACCCTGATTTTTTGTGCGTTTATTGCAGGTTTCTTGTCTGTAGAGAGGTTTTTAGTCCCTCCTCACCCCATGGCTGCTCCCATTTGCCACATTTACCCAAAGCACTCAGAAATGGGAGAGGAGGGCAGGTTAAAGCTCAAGCTGCTTTGCAATGAACTCTTTAGGACCTCCTTGCGTGGCACTTCCAACAGCAGTTCCAACTGAGTTCCTTCTCTTGCTCTACTGCCCTTGGATCAGAAAGCAAAGGTAGAGTGGAAGTTGTAATTTTGGAGCTACTACAACAAAAAAAGTGAGGCCACAAAAGCAGCCAGCACGTGGAGACTGATCCTAAATGGCAGCAGCTACATGGCGGGTCCTGTGGGAATTGTGTAAATCTGAATGCCTGGCCACAAGTGCCCCACCCTGCTGGAGTGAAAGTATGAAAAAAAACATCCTCACTGCCTTATCCAACGTGCTCCATTTCCAAGGAAATGGACTGGCTGAAGCACAGTCAGCCTCACTCAGACTCATCCTAGAGAAAGAATATTGTTGGGCCAAACCTTCACTCGCCTGTGCCTCGAGCTGTTCGTCTCCGCAGCACCAGAATGCAAACCCCTTCTGCACCCAAACCACACGTGCCAAATATACTCCTACTGGAATAATTTGTCAGGTTCACTAATTAGCTCTCCTCCCAACCTCCTTGTGACCTCAAATACTCTGCAGCACGCACTCCTCATACCAATGAGAGGAGAGCTCACAAGCTCATGTTGGAAATTCCCTGAGGATAACTTCACAAATAACCCTGGCAAAAGAGAGAGAAAAAAGACACAAAAAGGATGCAAAAATTGGCACCTGCTGTGAGGTGTGTTGACAGAGTGGCCCCAAGAAGTCTGCCTCCAACAGGATATTTAAAAGGAATGCAGCTGGATGAAGGTCAAAAGGAAGGAATGTGGGAAAAGCCTGCACTGGAGGTTGGCCATGCCAGCTGCATTTCCTCCTTGAGCTGGTCATTTAGCAGAGTACAGCCACAAGCACACACACACACACACACTTTTACAGGAGCAGTTTGTGGCTGGCTAGTAGAGTAACAAACTCTGATCTGCTTTGCTCTGAATAACCTCAGCCTCACTAAAAGACAGGGAAGAAGAGTCTCCAACTCACTGGCTAGAGAACATGGCTTAGTTGTAGTCACAGAAGAGGATTTTTAGGCCTACGATTATTCCCTGGCATTTTCCATAGAAACTGCTCTGCACCTTCCTGAGAAGTCACAACGGCGTGTTGAGAGTCAAACACAGGAGCCATGCTACACCTGTGAGAACCTGTCCCCACAGCTCCAGGGGCTCCTGGGAGCAGCATCCTTCCAGAGAACTGTCAGGAATACCACACGTAAAGCCAGTCTGATGCCTCTGCATGCATATAGCAATTTGAGTGCCACTATATTAAATTCCCCCGAGAGAGGCAGCACCAACAGATATAAAGTAATTTATTGCCAAAGTGAGTTTCCATCTGCCCTCTTGGGTTACCAATGGGACCCGTGCCCTGCTCAGGGTGCCAGCCCTCAGGAAATTGGATGGCCTAAAGGCACAGAAAGTAGTTGTGTTTTGTCACGATGTAGGTCTCGTCTCTGATGAAAAGCTCTTAATCACAGACAGAGTAGCACAGTACCCAACAGCATATCATGACTTTTACATTCTCAAGAGGTCTAGCTGCTAGGCAGGTTGCTTTTTTTTTTTTCTTTCTTTTTTTTTTCCTTTTTCTTAAATAATTAATATCTGTGATAATTACAGGGGACAGTCTCCTCCTAATAGATTTGTTGCAGGAGATGGCTCATATCCCCATAGAACACATTGCTTAGTGACTCCTGTTCCGAATCCCCAGACTCTCTCAGAGGAAAAAGTATAATGCTGCCCATCAAGCCACCAGATCCATCATCAAATGAACTTTGAAAACAAGAGTCAGGTGCCCAGATAGATCTGGTGGCACATCACTACACAGCCCCCAAAAAGAGAAATATGAGATATGATCCTGGCAACATTACTTATTGTACGACATAGCCAAGACATGTGGATTAGCTCCATCGAGGGTCTTAGGAAGTGAGCTGGTGAGACCCACAGAGGATAAGAATGGTCATGATCCAGTACAGGCTATACCCCAACACCTCAGGCTGGCATGCCAGAAACACCAGGCAAAGACTGATCGAACACAGTTTGGGAGGCGAGTATTGCCAAGACCTCTATACTTACCACCAGGTCCCGAGTGCTTGCTCAGAGAGGGTGGGATAATGGAGAAAGAAAACTCAAAAAACAGCTGCCTCAAGAAATGACTTGTATTTGTAAGAAAAGCAATGAATGCCTGGCACAGAGTAAAAAAATGCTCGTATGAAGTTAAAGTGAAAGAACAGAGGCAAATGTTCTTCAAATACCAGCAGCACACATCGTTAACAGTGCAAATATAAACTACAAAATGTTAGACTAATCTAGTCAGCCAGAATACAATGTTAGCCAATGTAGGAAATGGTTGAACTCTGCCACCGATGGCCTTATGGCTAAGAATTAAAAGGACAGGCACATTAAAAAAAACTCTAAAAATCCTATGGAGTGGTTATTTTTTCTTCCCTCCCCCTTTTGCCTGGCGTGGAGGCATGGGCAGTGAGGCCCTCTCGGTTATGGCTCTCTGCAGCCGGCCACTGCGACAAGGCAGGGTGGCCTGCGGCGGGTCGCGAGAGTCGCTCGTCCCTTCGGCCCCTGGTAAGCACACAGTGGAGGATGCCACTGCGTCCTCACCAGTCCATGTCGAGGCACACGTCAACTCGACATGGGGGGTGGCTCTTTGGGAGATGCGCGTTTCGAGGACCTGCGTCCTCGGCTGCTTGAGGAAAGCTAAAATCTCTGACAGGTAGTTATGGATGGCTCTTGTGGAGGTAGCCACAATGCCCAGCTGCAGCTCCATACGGCCCATGGACTGGGACATGAGACCCATGGACTGTGCATGCTCCCTCTTGATATTTTCCAGCAGCTGCACAATCCTACTGTTGGTTTCCATCAACAGCTTCTCTCCCTCTGTTAGCTGGGGCTGCCCTCTCCAACCCCGATCCCTAGGGACAGGCTCAACACCGCAGCGCTCTTCATTCATCTCATCATTTCCCTCCTCCTCAGGAGAGTCACTTTCAAACTGAGGAGTCCTACTGAGTGACTGATCCCCGGGAGACTGTATGTCCATGGTGCACTCTGGAGTCCGCGCTGGCGTTTGAAATCCCTCATAATCCTCCCCAACGTTGCTGTGCGTTTCAGACGAGGACAGCGGCCACTGCCAGCTCTCTGTGGTCCTGGCTGGCGAGTCTTCATCAGAGGCAGGCACCGAGGATTCCTGTTCTTCGGCCGGCGTGGACAGCGAGCTCCCTCGGTGATGGCTGGCTTGCCCCGAGGATCCAGGAACCTCCCCATCTTGCTCCCCAGTGACATCTGGCAATCAAATAGAGGAGCAACAACCACTGTATCTGAGGCCAGGCAGATGGAGGTATCTACATGCATTGGACAACACATAGAAAGAAGCCAGTTGGGAAGCCAGAGTGTATGTGTTTGGGCAAACGGAAGGGCGGACTAAAGTTTAGTGACTGCATTGGGCACGTGGCAATTGGCATCTTTAAACACTTTTGGTCTCAATGCACACTGTCCTGTACCCAGAACACACACAGCCATGCTGCATCCCAAGGCAGGAGCTACCAAATTCCCCTCAGCGTGACTGTGACAGGAAATGTCAGTGAACCTAGCGAGAAGCTCACCTATGCACTGCAGTGGTGTCAGTCAGAAATCCCTGGGACGAGCTCAGGGCCAAGGGTCCAATTGAGCTTCCTGGGGTGCCAGATGTGCTCCACCACTGGCTGAGGGCAGCCCTTTGTTGCTCTGAAGCACTGCTGGCTATCTTCACTTTTGTCCGACGTCTCACGTCACCCCCACCCAAAATCTCTCCCAGATCACTGCTGCAGCGACGGTGGCCATCCATGGGATTATCCCGTGAGCAATGCCCTCCCCAACATTTGCCGGATTTTCCTTGTTCTCTTCTCCAAACAGCAGGAAATGCTATCTGAGGGCATTGCTCACCGGGATCTCTGTCTCCTGGAAATGAACTGAGTTTTGCCCTCCCCTGGCTACCTCTTCCCTTGCCTGAGGGTGTGTGGTGGGAAACTGGGTGCAAGCGCTTCCCTGGCAGCTCTAGAGCAAAATGCCCTCCCAAAGAGCAGGAAAGGCTTGGGCTTTAGCACCCACAGGAATCATCTGACAGGCTCCATCCTGCTCTGCATTACGTGAGGCTGGGGCTGGGGCTCTGTACACTTTCTGTTACTTCAGATAAAAAAATGAATCCTCTTCATTTTTTTTTTAGCTTTTTTTTTGAGGGGGGCCAATTTGGTCACAGGAAATCACCCTGGGGGAGTGTGGCTGAAGGAGGCACCCCAAAGCCCAAAGCCCAAAGGCCAAAGCCCTGCATTCCCCACACTCAGGCAAGGGATGGTTGAGACAAGCGCTGCTGTCAGAAGGGCTGTGACCCAACCCAGCTGCTGCTGCTCACACCACAGTGGCCTGAGTGCCAGATCAGTACCATGCCTACTCTCTGGTATCCCAGCCTTGAAAAAAGCTTTTTGGGTGTTTTTTAAGGATTAATTTCTGCATTTTGAAATTCTGCTTTTCAGATCTCACTGGATGCTGTAAGCTTATATCTGCAAGGTGCTGCTGAGGTCATGTTTGATTCTGTTTATGAATCAGGGCAGGAGTTTGTTAGGTTTTTTTTAAAATTATTTTATGCGAAAAATAATTAAATGAAAAGCTTTTTCTGACAGACCCAAGGATCCCTCCTCCTGTATCTCAATCCCTGTCTACCACAATGTGGTACTCATTATTTCTACACCCATGTGCCTGCAATACTATGGTGCTCTAAAAGGGATTCTGTGCGACTTCATTGAATGACTTTTAAGTGCTAAAATAATGGATACTATTCGTGCATTTAGCATATTCACTACTTCAAAGTATTCACATTCAAAGTATTCATAGCCTCTCTGCGTCTGGCTGGACTGTCCAGTTGCATGTTTTATGGAAAGTGAGGATGAAATTGTATTTGTAAAAAGGCATGAGCTCCTCATGAAAATGAATTTTAGGGACAAACTGTCATGCAATCATTGCCTCTTCCACTCCATGGAGATTTGAAAGGGACTATATATGAACCTAACTAAGAACTGCTTCTTCCTTGACAATTCTTCTCCTGCTTTGTCTAATACAGCCATAGCTGCATTCCTTCATTAGCAAAGCTGTCTTAACAACTACAGTGTAGGACCATGAAATTATTTCTCAGCATTTTCCTACTTGAGTACACATAAAAAACAAACAAACAAAAAAAAAGAACAAAAAACCAAGGGACCTACTTTTACCATACAAAGCAAACACACACTTCAATTAAAGTCTATGGAATTGGAGTGAGATAAGGGATCATAAATACTTATACTGATAGAGCCACTGGTCATACTGAATGTCCTGGAATTTCTTTTGACATGTCAACTGAAAATTCCCCATATTTGAAAAGCCCATTTAGCTGGCAAGTGTTCTAAACAGAGCCCACCTAACAACTGGCAAGTAAGTAGAACCAAACTATACTGGAAGTCAAAACCAGAAGCAAAATGAAGTAAAAAACCTCCAAACTCCACACTGACTTATGAATACTTCTGTAATCATTCTGTTATCACTGTGTCTAGTTTGTTCAGATTCAGGGGGACCAGAACACATTTGTTATTTGTGCATGTCTACATATTTGCCAGAGGCTCATGAAGCCAACATTTCTCTGAAAAAGTGCAATAATAAATTTTTGCAAAATTCTTTATGTCCTATGAAATGTTACCACTTGCCATCCTCCTAATCAGTCTTTTCAGCCTTTCAGAGCTGAAAGAACAGCATCTGGCAATCAGTGACCAATTGCACAAATGACAAAAAGCAAAAAGTCTGTGAAAACCCCTGGGCAGAAGGTTAAGTGCGGAAACTCTTGGCGAATACTTCTGAATAATGAATACATGCACAGGTTTAGGTTAGGTTGGTAAACTTGGTTGGCAGTGAGAGGGAGGAATAACCATCACTGTTATTTGTAACATGGTGTTCAGCATCTCTCAGGAACTCTGGTTTCTGGAAGTTTTGGGAAGCATTGGCATGGGGCATGGGGAGTGAGGAACCAAGGGTGCGTTACAGGCATGGCCTTCCACAAACTTTCCTTTATTAAGGAGCAATCATGGGAAAATTGCCTGGAGGTCACTGGCTGACACCACCTGGATGAACATGTGAGTCTCTGCCCAAGAAATCCATTCCTTGGTGACCAAAAGTCACCCTGAATTCTGGGTGGATCTTGGCCAGGTTGGTCGCACCAGTGCCTTGGCTGGGGCTGTGGGAGAGGTGTGCCAGGCACAGCAGGGGCACTGCAAAACTGGGTTCTGCCAGAAACTGTCCTTATGTTTAAATAAGTGATAGAGTGACCTCAACTAACTGCCTTTAACTCCTTGGAAAAGGGGTCAGTTTCCAAAAAAAGAGAGAGAGAGGCCTCTACAACTGTGAAGTCAAAATTGGCCATGGATCAAACCAACATGGCTGAACCCACTTGGTCGTTCATTTGCTTTTTTAAAAAAAGAAAACTCTTTCTTTTCAAGCTTTAAATAGAGTGGGTACAAAGAATCACAGCTGGCTTCCTTGGGTGTGAAGCAAAGGGAAGAGATCAGACTCCCTGATCTTTTTAGCAATGTCCATCTGACACACCATTCCTACATGCAGCATTTTGCTCACAGTGATAGATACGACTTACAGGCAAAACAGGACACTTCTGTCTTTTACAGGTATCTTTATACCAAGTGATAGCAGCCATCAAACCTGCAGCCTCTAAGGTTCATGTTCCTAACCTCATGTCCCTTGCCCTGCCTGGGCAGGACTTCCATCACCACCCCTAAATGGCCAAGGAAGGGACTCAGGAAGGAGCATGCAAATGGGCTAAAGGGAGCAGAAACATCTGGAAGTCAGTGACCCACTGCAGTTCAGCTTTAGTGTTTGATCATTGTGGGTACTACACAGCTATTTCCAAAAGCCCCTCAGGATTCACAGGTTTCTGAAGACTGTTCTTGTTTTACCTCAGTGACTCTTCTGTGTTTAAGAAAAAAAAAAAGCAGTCTGGTATTGGGGATGGGTCCATGCAACAGGAACTGGTGAGACTCCACCAAAGTCCTGGCTATCTCCCTTTCTCCCCTGTTGGACAGGTTCTCTGTTTCTGCAGAGGAGCACAATCTGCCAGGCAGATTCTCTGTTCCTGCTGCCTATCCAGGTGTTTCCCAGGGCTGACACACAGCCTGGTCTGACATGGTGGATCAGCAGGTTCTCTTGGAGGCCACAGGAGAACTGCTCCAGGTGTGCCTGCGGGGGAGAGCTGTGGTTTGCCCTGAGCATGCTGATCAAAGCCAAGTTTATTCCAGCCTTTAGGTTCATGAATATGTCCATTATTTTGGAGCACTACTATTCCATGCGGTCTCCTTGCACCACAATGTTCATTACCACTGAGAGTCCTTCGTGTTGGTCATTAGGCATTTTTAGGATTGTAGCAATTACTGGGTTGAGATACACAGTGGACTACTGAATTCAGCTGCAGGGGTAGAGGACTGAGACAGAGGCCAAGAACAGAGCAGGGCTTTGGATATAGACAAACTTTAGACATCAGAAGTATTGCTTTAACTTTTGGTCACTGAAGAACATTTGAGATTTATGCCTGTGTTGTGCCTTACCTGCCACTTGGACTGGCAGCTGATCCCTCCCCTGAGATGTGCTGCTCTTTAAGAAGCCCTCCTTTTGAAATCCCACCATTCCTGTTTCACCTCTGCTACCGGATCGTTGCCTTTTCCATTATCTTTCCTTTTCAGACTGCCCACCAGCGGAGCTGCTCGGGAGGGCTGGGGCACCGTCTCTTCCTGCTGACAGACAGGTGGGTGGAGATGTCCCTTGGCCACAACAAGTGGGCCAGGAGCTCAACAACAGCGGGAACACAGCGGGGGAGCTTCCCGGGCCCTGCCTCTGCTGCTCTGGACCTGGGCCTCTGTCTGTATCTCATCATCCCTCCTGTGGTGGGTGCATTTCTCAAACTGCTTAGGTACCAAGGTGATAGGTGCCTTGTAAATACCTAAGATAGATACAGACAGAAACTGTACCAGGCGCATTATGCAACACTTCAGACAATGCCAATGGCACCTCAGTGCTGTAGGATCACCCACCTGGTCTAGCATCTGCAGACAAATACTGGGCACATGCATTTTTCCTTTGGAAAAGTGATGGGAACACAGGACATTCATTCTTCCTTAGTGGCAACAGGTTTGGGCACACAGCCCTTAGTGTCAGGCACTGCACATGCAAGGGTTTTGTTCCATCGCCTTCCCTAAATACGAGTTTGCAGGTTTAGTTTAATTTCCTTTGTTAGCCGATAAAATTTGTTTCCTTGTCAATGATCTGCAAAAACGAGTTACAGAAGCAGTACCAAAACTAAAGGAGTGGTCTTCACATGTGCTTATTCAAAATGCACAGAGGTTCTTTTAAACTACATAAAAATAAGGCTGTGGTGTTGCTTCTATCTTATGAATTCAATTTTCCCCCCGATTTCTTTTATTTTTCAGTACAAGTAGCTTGTTTATAGCATGAAGACCAGGAGTGATTATACATATAATTAAGCTTCCATGTCTGGGAAAAATAACAAAAAAACCCCAAAACCAGCATCTAAATCATGTAGGTGCAATTATTTGCACTGCATTCCTTTTAGGTTTTTGGCACTTCCCATATATATGCCAAAGGCCTTGCCCCTTAATTTGTAAAAGAATAGCTGGGAAGTAACTGGATAAAACCTTCAGGGGGAATGTCTGTGGGTGGGAGAGCTACTAAAGTACAATTTGGGCAAACAGTGGGTCTGGGGATCTGGGCAAGGCTTTCAAAGAAGCAGATGAAAAAAATTCTAGACCATCTTCCCAGTGCTAATGAGCAGGTAAGAACCTACTGATTTCAAAAGAGAGCTTGGTCAGACCACAGGAGGTCATCTCATAACCTTGCTTGGCACAGAAGCAATTTCACTTGCCAGTATCCCTGGGGAAAAAACAGGTCACTCCTCTTTGGTTAAAATGGCTAAAACTGGATCTGTGCCCACAGAGAACAAATGGCTTTCTTTTCAGCTCTTCAGACAGGATCAGATGTGTAAAAATTCATCAAAGACCAAATGTAGGTAAAGTATAATAAAGCCTTTGACACACACTGAGTGTTTAAAGACTAGCCTTAGCTAAAGCATGGATTCAGCATTAAAGGTAAAGTTCTAAATCCAAATTTGTTGTTTATGATCAAAATTAGAGGAAAGAAACAACAAGTTCAGTCTACAGTTATGTCCTGTAAATGTATAGTTAAAAATATACAGAAATGGAATGACCAGAATTTTCATGTGGGCAATTAGGCTAATCCTCATCAATCTGCCACCACTATATCTTAATCTGGAATTACCTTCTTCCAGCCCCACCTCAGATTAACAATTTGCAGGATTGTGCTTGAATCGCAATGCTCAAACCACACATTTACCATACTGCAAACAACAGGCAGAGAATATTACTTTAGCAGTCAGCATAATGAGCATAAAAGCGCTTTGCAATACAGTCAAACACAAAAGGCACTTGAAACACTTTTCTTCTACGAAAATTAACTAAAAATATTTGTCTGTTCTCTGGGATACTGTAAATTCTACAAAGTACTCTAAAATAAAATAAAATAAAATAACAAAAATATATAAAATAAATCAATAAAACCTAAACACTTTAGTAATTAAAATGAATAATTTAGCATTATCTATAAATACCATTACATGATTTATGAAAATGCTTTGTAGATATTCACAATAAAGAGCTCAAAGTGTTCTTGGAGGAAAGCCTTATCTGTGTTTTTAGGACTGAAAATAGCTTCATGTTATTACACACAAGTCACATTTACACATTATAACCACACCATCAAAAGTAATTTCTAAGGAAGGCAGAAAACGGATGTGTTCAAATTCCTTTCTAGAGATACAATTTTCAAGTACCAGCTCTTTAACAGCATGTTCATTATTAAGGAAATAATGATACAGGCATTTAAAATACACCTGCAATGCTGAAGCCTTGCAATTCAGCCTACCTTGAAAGAGGAATGGTCATTGTCTAACAGTGGTTTCTGTTCAAGAACAAAAACAAAGCAGAGAATATAGTCAATACCCACTCCTACCCTGCAAGCCAGGTGGAATTTAAGTGGCAATTTGAAATTCTGTTTAAGAGACAGCATTTGAAAATTTGGCCTAGTCACAAAAGAAAGGCAATCAAATAAAAGAAACCAAAAAGAAAGTGGAGGATCTAAGACACTTGCAGCCTTCTCTGGTTTTACATTTAACTCCCACACTTCCACACCGAGGGGAAAAACCAAACAAACTATGAGGAATTATCTAAAAACATTTATTTTAAAATTGATTAGAAATTAATTAACATGGGTATGTGAACATTTGAAGGAAAAAAAAAAAAAGAAATAGCAGCAAAGGGAGTTTTGAGATGAGGGAGATAAGTCCTTCATCTCCCTGGCTCCTGAAAAAGAGAGAGAATACATTAAAAGTGCTGAAAGAGTTTCCCACTGCCCTAACTGTGCCATGTTGGGAATTTTAACATGCAATTTTAACTGTTCCTCAAGCCTTCAAGATTTTGAATATATGTTTATATATTAAATTGATCATATCTGAGCATAGTCGCACTCACATAAACCAATGTATTTAATGGGTCTCTTTGCAAAGGCTACAAACCCCACATTTTCTGTAACACTTACAATTCCTTTTCCAACTTCTTTTATACCATTGTCTTGTTTGGCTGATGCAGAAAGGTTTTGAAAACCTTTTCAATTACAGTCCTGTAGTAAAGAAAAACAAGTATCATGACAGGGCGCTACAACCTCGAGAATAAGCTGATAGATTCAAAACAATAACAGTGTAGATGAGTACACCCACACAGGCTCGAGCAGCCTCTACTCAGGATTCCCATTTCCAAAATGTTAAAGCATTTCATGAAAGGTAAATCCTGGTCTGAAGAAGTCTTTAGTACCAGGAGTTACCTACTAAGTTTGGACCCTGTGGCACAAATTGCTAATCAGCACATTGTCAAGTTATTTTTCGTGGAAAACACAGGGTTAGCATTGTTCCCTTTTTGAAACATGCCAGTTTTCAATACTTTTCTCTCAAAAAGTGTTTTACAAGTATTATATTATAGCCACGGTCCTAATCCTATACTTACACTGCTGTGGACTCCCCCAAGTTACACTACAAGCCATAAAATCTGCAACCTTGCTGCACCAACCACAAATGGGGCTGGCATTTCTTCACACAGACTTGACAAATTCCACCCAGAGTCACTGCTTTCTGCTTGAGATAAATGACAACCTGATGACAACCTCTTCCTTATTACTACACTGCCACCTCATTAGAATTTCAAATATGTAATGTGAATCAATTACTTACAAGGGATAACCTTCAAGAATTCTTCATGAAGCCTCATGCCTTTTGCTCTCATCTTCTGAAACAGTGTCTGCTGAAGATCTGAAAACCTTCTTCCTACAGAGAAGCACTGCAGATGCTGGGAGTTATCTCAGGAGCTGCCGTGGTGAGTGCTGTGAAAGTTGCTTGGGTGGTATTCCCATTGTTCCCTGCAGACAAATCTCCACCATCAACTCCACCACAGTGAAATAAAAAAAGTGAGTTTGGAACCCAGACGGCTTTGGGAGTGGTCTCTTCAAACAGAACAGAACAGTGTGAGCTAATCCACTGCTTGGCATTCATTTATATTTATTTGCTCTGCAATTTCATTGTTTCAGATGCCATTGGAAGGTGGAATCCTTTGAAACAATGGACAACAGGAATGGGATGAAGTGGGAATGCTTATTGCAGACAGAGCTAATAATATTTCTTTTGAATGCCATCAACTGATATTTTTCTATCCAAATGCTGGTCAGACTTGATGCCAGGTGACAATATTCTTTGTTGATGATATCAGTTATTCTGTATCTGTGAGGTGGTGATAGAATCTAAACCCTTCAAAGGAGAAAATCCTTTATTTGTAGTTGGTACCGCAGCCCACACCAAACCCCAAAGACCAGGACCAACACATATACTTTATCAGGATATGGTATATATCAATATTTTATATTGATTACCATATCAAATCTGAGAACAAACAAAGCACCACCCTAGCTCACAACTGACACCCATGAGACATTGCTAGCAGATTATTTATTAATGCAGAAGGATTATTTATCTTGTCATTCCCATTTCGCTGTGGAAATTTAACCTGATTCTTAATTTTTTCCCTTCTCTTAGAGGATTTTATATTAGGTATTTTAAAATTCAACACTGTCCACTTCAGCTTTCACTGAAAATCCCAAATTACTCACTAAATCAGACCCATTCCCTGGAAGCAAAGAAAGCTGAGGAGAAGGAAACTTCTAAATTATGTATCTAGACATTTACAAATCTTAGCTTATGGATGTGTTCCTCAAGGATCATATAACTTTAAAATTCTCCCTCCACACTGAGTTACTCATAAGTCAAAACAAAAACTGAAGAAAAAGCCATTTAAAACCAAGCTCTCCACCAGCCGCATAAAATTATGAACAGAGCTCAATTTAAAGTTTTAAAATATTAATTTTGAAGCTCTAATGATACTTATTTTCCCATCCTGATGATGAAAACTATGAGCTCACTTTTTTCCCTTAACCTTTCATTTTCAGAGTATTTTCAAACCTTCCTTTCAATTTGCTGCACGAATATCCTGGTTATTCTTCAGTATCAATGGAATCACATTTTAAGTGTTGCCTCCAACAAGTTGCTGCTAAAACTCTTGGTTTACACATTGCCATAATTTACTAATACAACAGTTCTTGGAAAACTACAAGGCACAAGAAAGAAGAAGACCACTCCCCCATCCCAGGTGTCCCACAAAATCCAGAAAATAGTTCGGAAACACGACCCCTCCACACATGCATTTCAAGGTTGGAAGCTACCTCTGAGTCAGGCAACTACTGCAAGCAGAAAGTCAGTGGCACAGATGAAGTTAAATTTTAGTAATTCATGCTTTGTAACTGCAGTAAAATGACAGAACTGCCCATGCCATACTGCTCCAAACCTAAGGATTTTATCACCTATTCAGACACAAATACCCTATCTTCTATCCTGAATATCAAAAAACACAGCCTATGTCCTGTCCTGCCTTCCTTTTCCCTGCTCTCCCAATGAACCAGAACCCATCTCCAGAGATAACCAGCAAGACAAGTCAGACAGAACCACAGAAGCCATTATTTTTATCTTAATGCCTCCCTCATCTCTGACCCAGAAAACTGAATGTTTGGTTGACAGAAGACTGTACAACACCACCAATGTATTTTTTATATGCTGCCAAAACATATTTTTGAGTAGCAATGTGGTTTATTCTGTCATATTCTCTGAATGGAGAATGGCAAATATCCTTAGCTGGCACCTCTGGTAAGCACTTAAAAGGAGGTCAGGAAAGAGCAGGAAAATAAAGAGTGGAAAATAACCCAATTCCATCCTATTAAATGTCAAAAAGGAAAAGTTTCCTTGCTGAGAGAAGACACTGCCTACAGCCTAGATTTCCTTTCCATGACAATGAACCTCACCCAAGAGCAGGACACAGTCTGTTTTTCACCAGCTACCACCCAGGGGCTCAGGGAAGTGTGAGACTCTTCCTTAGGCCAGACTCCATGAGAACGTGGAAATGAACAGCCCCTGCTCAGGAGAGCTCACAATCTAGAGAAGCAAAATGATGTACAGGAGCATGGAAAAAGTACAGCTCAACACAAACAAAGTCTCTACACAAAAATACATTTATGAAAACTATTAAAATAGCGCTGCTATTTCTACCTGCCCCCCTGCCTCGCCACCAGTGCTGGGACGATTGCTCAGTGGGGATCTAAGGAAGGTGGGTCTTTGGGAGAGATTTCAAGGAGAAGGTGGTGGGTGGCCTCATGAATCAGTCCAGGAAGGGCACTCCATGCATACAGGACAGCGTGGAAGATGTTCTACCAGACAGAGCAGCATTTCTGCTGGTGAGAAGCTCAGGTGTGGTGTGCAAGATCCCTGATTCCTGAGACAGACACAGTGTGGGCACGGGAGAACATGTGGCCGTTCAGGAGACAAGCAGGATCACTAACGTGGGACTGCACTGGGGTGTCACTGGCCACTAACTCTCTGTGGCTGCCAGTCAGCACAGGAACTGTGAGGAGATGAGATGGAAGGGGTTGGAGAAGAGTTGGGTACAGAGAAGGAAAAAAAAGGCAAGGTGAAGGAAAGGAGACAAAAGGAAGAAATGCAGGGGATATTTTCAAATGTGGTCTTCTGTTTGAGTTTCTTAGTGTGTTTGCAATTTATTAACTAAATAACTAAAAAACATATACAATAATTAATGTACATTTGACACCATAAAATAAACTGGACCATATGCCAACATTTACATTGTTATTATCCTTCACTATGGAAAGGTGAGAAACGGGTTAAACAAGAGACAAAATGCTTCCCCTTACCCTTCTTCTTCCGTACTGAAGCTTGGAAATAGAAAGGGAATGAACTGTGAATCAATTCTGAAGGTAATTTTTAAAATGCTAAATCCTTGTCTGTCATTTTGAGCTCAAACATTATCCTTCTCTCTAAGATGTCACTCTCTCCCTGCTCACATCTACTAAACAGGTATCTCTCAAACCACAGTAGATAAAATCTGCTTTTGCCAAACTGTTCTTATCAGGGTTTATGACAACTACAAGGAATTTCTTCCCTGCAGGTATTAGGGATACATGCAGATTTTTTTTTCTAAGTTCTTTTTTAAAAACAGTAATTGGGGCAACTTATTGATACCAGGACAGTCAAACTGTGACAACATTGGGCATTTCCAAATCTTTGCAGATTGAAATGGAAAGGAATCATTAGCTCACTGCCATCTTTTGGATTAATTAATTTGAAAGAGAACAGCTCAGATGGTCTGCTCTGTATTATAAAGAACAGAATAGCTTAAAAAAAGTCAATAAAACTGTAAGTAGGGTTCAGAGCCAGGCAAAGGAAGTGACTGTAATGATTGCAAGATGGATAATTTTTTAAAAAAAAATATGTTTAACTTAGCTAGAAGACATTACAAAACTACGCACTCTAAAGGAAAACAAATGGGAGTTTCTCTTCACGTTTTTGTTCTATTACATAACAAGGGACATTCAATAAAATTAAAGGCACCACATTCAAAACCAATAAAAAGGAAATACATCTGTACACAGCACGTAATTAGTCTGTGGGATTCTTTGTCACAAGACATTGTTTAGACCATGGGTTTCTCCAGTTCAGGAAAAAGGGTTACACATAGGTATTGATGAGAACATCCACAGTGCTCATTTATAGGCTCTTCCTATTTGGTTTGCACATATATGGCATGAAAGAAATGCTCAATCATTAGAGAGTTAAATAGCTATAAAAATGTGGGTGTTCTCATAGCTCTCACAGATGTCCAATATATACACAAATACATAGAGGGATCTATAAATTATAGATAAATACACACATACAAGCTGTGTTTTATGTCAGTAGACAACTTTTAACTGATGATAGGGAGAACATTTTCCCTGTGGAAGCTTGCTCAGTTGCTGTGCAATTTAAGAATTCTTGTCCCTTCTGGTAACAGCCCTTTTCCAGGACAAATATGAAAATAGGTAGACCACAGATGTTATTTGGAATGTCAGTCACATTGCTTGCTAGGGTGGTAAATGTTCAAAGTGTCACAGAAGTGGCATTTATGGACATTTTTTAGGAAGAAAGCAAATTTCTGCCACTACTACAGCTTTCTCAGGGGGCAAACACCTCTGGAACAAGGTGCAGGACTATTCCACAGAACAGAAGACTGCAGCCACTGCAATGTCTGCCCCATCTAGGTAAAGGTATCAATGGGAAATGTGCTTAAAAATGGAAATATGTCCCATGGCTGCTTGTTAAAGGAGCTGCAATGGTTTCTGCCACTTGGTGAGGACAAACAGCAGAGCAAGGGCAGCAACCTGAGCAGAGGGTGGGAAAGCTAAAATATGATGGTCTCCACTGGGGACATTACTATTAACAAGCTATTCTCCCCTGGGAAAGTGCTGTTTCTGCTTTTACATCAGTATCTCCTGTGGAAGACTGAAAAGTCAGAGAAATAAAAGAATATCCTCAGCTTGAAAGCAATTGGCAGAAGAGGATAACAAAGGGGCAAAAATGGTGCCTAAGTATTGCTGTCCCCCTGGGAAAGGTGGTTGCTAAACCAGCAAAGTTTTACAAGCTCTCAGCACTCCATGAAAGGAAAGCAAATGTAAAACACCCAGACCCACAAAGTGTGCTCCAGAAATATTTTATGTTGTAATCCTTGAAGAAAAAAGATGGAGCATTCACAATCTGTTGATAACCTTGAATTAAGCTCTTAAACTTCCTTGTACATAAAAATCAAATTTTCTGAGACCTGCTGGAGCTAAATAACCAGACTGGGGTGGTTTTTTGGTCTTCATTTGCTTGTTAGACCATACAGAAGACACTACCCACTTCAGCACCACTTTGCTGGGAGACTTCCCACTGGAGTTACGTGACTTGACTCACTAAAGGATAGATGGGGTTCATCTGCCCCAGAAAACACTCACTTACAGGGGAAAAAAATGGGGTCACAAGGCTATGATTTGTTCCAGTTGGCCTTCAGATGAGTCTATGTCAGGAAAACCCCAAGATTAAAAAATTAAGTATTTAAATCACTGCAGAATTACATGGAAAAATGGTTTTATTGTGTGGATTATTATCATCTATTACTCTCCAGTGAGGGATGTGGTTTGGTTTTATACCCATTTCTCACTTGCTAAGCACACTGTTTTACTGTTATAGCCACATAGAAATATGCACTGGGCTTTTCTCTTTTCATATATGATTTATTCCTATTTTCATGTCTTAAATCTAGCTGCAAAAATTCTACCTTTTAATGACCTAGCAGATTAAAACCAGTAAGAGAAGAACAATTACCTTCCTCATTTCTAGAAAATTATGAAAAATTCCTGAAGAATTAGGCATATCTAGAATGTGGATGATCAAGGAAAGGAATCTACAACCATATTTCTCAAAATTAGCAAATAAAAGACTGAATGCTCAGTAATTTTTTATTACCAATAGCGAGAGGAATTAAGTTTATATCATGCACAGAAGTCAAAGTGATATCATAATATGCACTTTTTCAGATCAAATGAAACAAGTTGAAGTTGAAGCTGCTTTAACACTGTCAGCTTTTAACAACAGCTTCTGGCAGCTTACCTTTATCCACTAATGAGAGGCCACAGAAATTTAAAATAAAACAATATTAGATGAACTGAAAATTTAGAATGCAAAGCTAACAAAACATGATACAGCATAATTTTCTTTTTTCTTGTTCTTTTTTTCTTTTTTTTTTTTTTTTTGGTAGATGTGCCAAACTTTGATGATGCATAAAATGTATCAACATTCCCTTGCGCAGCAGTAAAGGCACAAGTCTCCACAAAAATCATTCATGCGAGTCATGCACATTTTGAACTCTCCAAAGATGCAGCATTCTTAAAACCTCCTCTGCTCTAGACACTGTACACAGTGCAGCTCCCTTCACCAATTTCACATAGAGACATATAGATAGATATTTACATCTCCACCAAGCCAGCATGCTTGCCAAAAAACACTTTCTTACCAAGCTCTTCAAGCTCTGAGGTCATGGACTTAGACCGCAGGGTCAGTGCAGTGGTTGGAGCTCGCTTAGGAGGTGGTGGGGCTGTGCATGGGACAGAAAAACACACAAGTGTCAGCCAAAATACACCCTCTGGAAGCCCTATGCTCACAGCCACAATTCCATATCCATTTAAAAGAATAAGCTCCATTAAATAAGGCGAGAATAAATACCTACATGCGGAGGAAAAAGCCCTGAGATGCTTTTCATGGACTGAATTTCTCCACTGTTTCTGGCTCTAGCGTAGGTTGCTTGACACATCCGCAAGCTTTTATGTAACAGGATACATAGAAACATTTAAAGCTAAATAACTGTGCACTTCTGTTTCCCAGCAGGAAAAGGGCTTTCTAGAGAAAGGACCTCGCAGCAGTGGTGCGCCTTCTGAGAAATATGTGGGGCTAAAAACCTCCTGGGCACCAGCCAATCCTTGGCAGATTAATTTAATCTTTGGAGAAACTGTTCAATCTGAGAAATACAGGAAAGAACATTCAAATGTGTCTGAATTGTTAAGATGACTCTAAGGGAAACAGGTGATCCTCATAATACATAAGTTCTTAAAATATCAAGGCAATAATCTAGCACAGAAACTACAATCTGTGCTTTAGTATCCTGATAACAAATATTTCTGATGGTCAGAAAAGATCATCTCATTCGAACTCCCCTGCCATAGGCAGAGACACCTTCCACTATCCCAGGTTGCTCCAAGCCCCATCCATCCTGGCTCTGGACACTTCCAGGGATGGGGCAGCCACAGTTTCTCTGTACAAACTGTGCCAGGACCTCAGCACCCTCAGAGGGAAGAATTTACCACTAATATTTAGTCTAAACGTGCTGCCTTTCAGTTTGAAGCACTGCCCCTTGTCCTGTCACTACATTTAAGGTCAATATGATACATCCAAAAAGCAAAAAGGTTTGTTTAAAACGTGTGATCAGTAATTCCACCAATCCCTAAAATAATGCAGGACCATGCTGGGACATGATGGTGAAAACACTTCCAGCACAGACAGAAAGTTTTAGTTTCATGGAGCAGGAGGGAGTCCTGGCGTGCCAGCTCCTCACCTGCTCCCACACTGAAGAACCAGGTGTGTGTGTGAACTCAGGGGGCTGTGGGAGGAACGGGAACTTTCTGCAATGTGCTGCTGCTGTATGCAGCACCAGTGAGCAGCAGCAATCTTCCCTGCTTAATGATAATTATAAGGGCCTAATGACTTCCCAGCACAGCTGGAAACCAAACTCAGGGGCATCGAAGGTGAAGGAAACAGTGTCAATTCCTCTTTTTTTGGGGGGTGAAGTTTTTGTGGTGGCTTTTTGAATGAGTGGGTGAGAAACTGCTGAACTAGCCCCATCTCAAATACACTTGAAATTAATAAAAGATAATCTGTTCTTTGTGTTTTTCCTCTCATACTACTTCAAGAATCTTTACTACAAGATCCTCAAACATATACAGGTGAAAAACCCAAAAAATGAACTTTAACTCCAAGCATGACGAGAGAATATTGATCTTTTGGTCACGTGTTAATGCCTAACCCAACAGAATTAAATCACTCCAGATTAAAGAACAGGGCATTTCAAATTTTAGAAGCAAAGTCTAATAAATTAGAATTAGAAAACAGTTATTTCATGCCCATACTTGGTTTTCTGTGAAGGAAGGGCAGGAGAGTCCATCATAAAGAGATAAAAATGTACCTTTCTTCCTTGCTGTGTCATCTGGGTCAAGATTCCTGGTTACTGTGACAACTTTCAGCACAAGATGATTGCCCCCCTGTCGAATCATGTTCACCACCTGCCTGTGGCCAACTTTCACTACATTCTCATTATTAACCTGCACAGAAAGGAAGGAGTCTTTTAGACCAAAAAGCAGAAAACTTTTCTTCTATCATTTTTATAACCAAAATGTGGAAGGAACAGGTAGAAACAGAATTTTTAGTTACTGCCTTTTAATGAAAATACGCATATGAAGAACAGTGCATAGCTGACACGACAACCAGAAAACAAAGCTATCCCTTTGGGAAATGCACATCTAAATAAATCCAACCAAATCCTGCCCTTTACATATTTCATCCACAACAACTAGAGTTTTCCCTCTGCAAGTTTCTGGAAGGTCCTCCTGTCCTGGAAGCAAAGGCAACAGGCTATAGCAGGCCCAAAGAGTGTCCATGGAAAAAAAAGAGTTAAATACATGAAGCCCTGAGAAGCTACTGTGGCCATGCCAATTAAACTTCAACTGCACTGCAACATTCAGCTGAAGGGAAATAAATAAATAAATACATACATAAATACATAAATAAATAAATACATGCACTCTCTCAGTAATTCCTAGTGCTAAATCATCCTTTTTGCTGGATATGTCTTTCCATAATATCAATTAATAGACACAGAGGAAAGCAGAGGCATAAAAACTGTAAATAAGCGTGGCTAAAAGTAATTTATTTATTAATTCAATCTATAAGGAGTCATTGAAAGTTATCTGAAATTTGAATGATGACAACATGTAAGACTGAAGTGCTGCCTGTGCTATCTAAACATAAAAGATATTGAGGAATGGAGGAAGAGCTGCTGCCAGGATACATGCCGGGAAGTTGATCTCCCTCCAAAATTCCACTGACTCAGTAATATTTCACTGAGATCACTCAATGCCTTCCAAAATGAACAGTCATTTTCAAAGTAAGTGTTTTTAGCCTCCTCTATTTATTCTGTCAGGCTGGGCATCTCATACTCTAAAGGATTTACAGTTTAGAGCAGACTCTCTCATTAAATATTACTGCCATTTAGCAGAACAAACAGCACAAGCCCCACTCCAACTTGAAATAATTTTTCCATCCATTGTCTGGAAGTAAAACCTTCCTTTTTTTCAGGCTTCAGCTGAGCCAAAATGCATTTTAATGAGCTCAAGCATTGGTAAACCATCTTTTCAGTAGAGTGCTGCAGTTGGAGCCTACGGGACGAGCTGTGTGCTCTGTGCCTGAGCTCGAGGTGCTTTTGGAGAGGCTCTTTTGGTTCCATGTACTGTGACACAGGTGGAACACATGCTGAACATCCAGACCTGTTGAGCAGGTAATGATGAAGCTCTCTCATTCTGTAGGTGGAGAGTATAAAAAATATTGATTTAAATAGGACTCTTGCTGGTTTACTTTTACACCTCCTTAGCATCTGGTATTTAATTCCAAGAGATATTTATTTAGCTGGACCAATGGCATTTAAATTTAATCTGTCTAAAATACTGAAACAAACAGCATTATCCATTTACTTCTGAATTCCTTCCAGTATTAAAGCCTCAACCAGGTAATTATTTTCCACAGGAAAAAAAAAATCATGTAATTAAGAATTATGGAATGTATCCACTCTATTTTTACTGGAATTAAATTTCAAGCCAGTAAGGATTACAATGTAATCCCTAATGATGTCAAAAAATAGAGCCTTCCAAATAAATCAAAAGTCAATATTAATCAAACACATGTACACTTCACTAGTGTAAAGTGATAAATGTGTGATATGATAAATAGTTTATGCAGTATCCCATCTGTTCCCATCATTCTGTGCAATGATATTTAACATTTAGAGCTGGAGCAAATATATACAACACATTTTTTTAAAGCTGCCTCAGAAACAGAACCTGTAAATGACTGTTTATAGCAGCTTTGTTGAAAGGGCACAGTTACAAAAGCTGGGACTGAAAAGATTTATCTGGAAATAAATAAAATAAAAATATTGATAGGAGAGCTGGAGGTTATTTAAATTGGAGTCTTACGGAAATACTAGAGAACAAAAGAATCATGAAATCAGCAGAGCAGAACCTCATCTTCACAGTCTTTAGCACCTCAGGGGGTAAAAGTGGAGCATGATTACAAAGCAATAGCTTGGGAATTGTCAGTAGTTTATAAAGATTTCAGTGACATTATTTCTTTTACTCTTTTTCAATATTTCATCCAGAAGCCAAATGACTGCAGGAAGGGTCATTAAGCAGTGAGACACTGGAGTTCAAGCAGGTTGAACTGTCTGAAGTTTTAGTTTGATATTATTCAGCAAAACTTTTCCAGTTCTGAATAATTTGAGGCAAATCTCTCTCGACTTCCATTTCAAGCTTTGGCAGGGGGGAGTTTGTAAACCAGTAAAGCAGATATCTATTCCAACTCAACAGGAATTCTTTTCATAATCACCTGTGTTCTTGCTATTAAATGCAATACCACTCTTTAAAACACTCAAAAACTATTTTTTCTTTTAGTGGCTAAGTGTTTGGCGGGAAGTTCTAGAAACAAAGGGTAAAGTTGTTTTGTAGGCACAAATTCCTGTCTTTCCCTCTTCTTCAAGCCAATCTTTCCACATATTTTCTGCAATCTTTCATTGCAAAACCTGAGGTTCTTGTTTTCCTTTACTATCCCACAAAACTTTCCTGCACTGAGCTTTTTCTCTCATGTCCTTCATAAATAAAATAGACAATAGAAATATCATGTGAGGGGGCTATGTCTATGCTGCATCAATGAAATCTGGTCCTCCAATAAACCAAAGGCAAGGAAAACTGCCCCTTGGGACAGCCCACAGTTTCAACAACTCTTCTCCATCCACTCTGGACTCTTGGGAAAAGCCTCAGAATTCTGTAATTTTTAAAATCATCCTTTATTATCATTTGGTTACTGGGCAGTGAGATGGAAATTACTTTGAGATAATTAATTTATGAAGTAATATGATCTCATAGACTGAATGTCTTTAAAAATAGTCTAAATAGACCAGATAAAAGCAATTCTTCTCTGAAATGCACAGTTATATAATGTTTTGAAAAATAATAAAATATAATGAAATACTATATAATATAATGCAATATAATATAAAACAGTAGTAGAATGACCTGCACACTGTAAGCTGGCAGATGCATGAGCTGGAACACATTCACCACAGCGGCCTTCCTGTAGGAAGGTGCAAAAGGAAAAAAAACCCACTACCAGAAAAAGAGACCTTTGCAGACTTTGTTCTATTAATTAAAAAAAAAATTAAAAATACCTAAAAAAATATTGATTTCTTCAGTGCATCATCCTAATCCTTCCACTACCAAAACATTCCCTCAGTGGAAAAGGCAGTCAATCATTTTTAACAGTGATTAAGCAGACAGAACTCCATCACTATGCTTGGAACGCCCATTGGTGGAATGGTTGAAGTTGGGAATGCACATCCTTCCAGAAGAAGCTTCTCAGAAGTTCTTCCTTATCCACTGAACTACTTGAAACAAGCCCAACAAACCCCCAAACCTGTTACACACACTTAAAACCCCCTGCCAATATGTTTTTTAAAATTCACCCTTTTTGATAAATATTTCACACAGACAAACCAAATCACAATTTGTACCAGCAAAAATAAATAGCCCACAAGTGATTTCGCTGTCTCAAATGATGCCTCTGTTCTTCAAGTAACCATGGAGTTGTGGCACTGCCTGTCAGCAGCCAACAAGAGTTTCCCATCTGGAGACTAAAATGTGAGAGGAAGAAAGACACAGTGACCCAGACACTTTTGGGGAAGTTATTTGCACTCTCAGTAAACTCCAGTGCCAACTCGGGGCTCACCCACTGAAAACCAGCAACTGGTTGTGGTGTCTGTGGCCATACTGGGATGGGTTGGAGCACATTTAGCACAAACCAGCACAAATGTCCCAGATTTGTACCTGACAAGCATATTTAGTGTAAAAAAATCCTATTATTTTATCCTCTAAATTCATTCTAAAAGCTGGATTTAACAGACTCATGGACAGCACATGGGTACACAGTGAATCCAGGAGGGTTTCTGAGACAGCAAATTTGAACAAACTCTCTTGGCAGCATACTTCTCCCCCAGCACCCCAAGGAAAAGCCTGAATGCAGAAATGAGCACAGATCCAAATGAGGAGGCAAGTTAAAAAGGTCCAAAGCCAAAAAATACTTTGGTGTAATGACATTTTGTGTGCTTACAGAATGCATTTCGCCACAAATTATATCAAGATCCACTGTCTCAAAAAGCCAGCACATGATTTTAACCTGTGTCTTAGATTAAAATAGAAAGTAATAATATAACATATAAATTTATATTAATTAATTATATAATACTTATAAATTTATGAGTCCCATAATGAGAATTAATTTATGAATTTGTCTCTGCAAACCTAATTATTCCCATCACACCACAGAAGCATAAGCAGACAGAAGCAATTGGCTTCAGTCCACCAAGTTCCAACTATTCATTTATTTCAACAGTTTCTGAAACAGGCCTTGAACAGTCTCTGGAAAATTCCTGAAGACTTTCTAGACAAGTGGAAAGTTTGTTTATATTCTGATCTCTCACACAAACATCACTGATTCCCACTGGTGTTTGACCACATCCCCTTTAATCTACTTTGGTGTGGAAGATGCTTCCGAGGCTTCATGCACTCTGTTGATCTAAAAGGTGCTATTAAAAAAGGAAAAGAAGAAAAGAACTTCACAGAAGCAGGGATACAAGCATGTGAAAATTCCAGTTGATATCTTGCATTAATGATGTTTTTGCAGTAATCCACTTGCTCATAGGTTTGCCTGCCCCGGTGGCCTTACTGCATGGGATGATGTAAAGATGAGGCCAGTGAGCATGGAATTGGACTAGGTGATCAAAGGAGGCAACTTCCCACCTGAATTCTGTCATTTATGGGGTTTCTCCAGAAGAAGAAATATTATAAGGAACTACTTGACTTTCAGAAAAAAAGTATGTATGAATTAAGGGAAAAACATCAAAATCATTCATCGCCTTGCTACAGGATAAATTTCTGGGCATAAACTCAAATATTGGGGCAAACAAACAAGATATAAGATGCCTAAAGGAAAACATCCTGTGGAGAGACAGTGTCCTGATGATTCCATCCTGTCCTCACATTTCCCCCTGTTTGCACATGGAGGGCACATGCTGTGCCTTGGCTGCTGCAGCTCCCGTGGCAAAGGGAGATGTTGCTGCCTGGTGCTTGCTCCAGGGCAAGGCAAGGGCAGCAGGACAGGCTGGAGCCTGGTGAAACCTGGGATCTCCAGGCTGCCCCAGCCAGCAAAGACTTCTCCCTGGGCTGATTCAGCAGTGGCAAAAGCGCTGTCTTGTGGATGTGGTCTCTGCTGGAGACAGCAGGGCTGTCGGGAAGGGCTCAGCCGGCAGTGTTTCATCCCCCCGAGCCACACCAAAGCTTCAGCTGTGCTCAGGAACATTTATTTCTGAGAGAGGCACTGGAAGGAAGAGGCATCTCAGATCATAAACTCCAGACTCCTTGGTTGTCATGGCAACTGCATCACAAAATTTGTTTCTTAACATTTAGCCAAGCTCCATCTTGGAACTTCTCAGATTTCTCGTCCCTGCTATTCCTGATAGGCCCAGAACCCTGAGAAGAACTGGTATTTTTTCTAATCTCTGTCCTAGGTGTAACCAGTTGATTTTTTTTTTCCTGTGTCAAAAGGCCTAAATAGCCTTCACTTCCCCAGCATTCTGCAAACATATCATGTGGGAGTAATGTCCCGCCTTGGTTAAACACATGTTTTAAGAATATGTCAAAGTTGTAAACCTGAATGGAGCATAACAGCTGTCAGTCCTTCAAGGACCTTTATATTTTTTTTAATGTGTCTAACTTTAGTCAAACGAGCCTATAAAGGTGGTCATACATTCATGTGTTTCACCCAGCTAAGATAGGCCCCATGGCAGTGTCTGACCTCCCCCAAGGGAAATGCACACCTTGTTTTCTTCCAGTAAGTACAAACTCACTGGATTGGTTTGGGACCAAAGATGACACCCCCAAAAAGCAGGAGGATTAAAGGCTGCTTTTCATCTCTGACCATGGCATGATTTCAAGGGCAGAACTGTGTTAAATTAGCACTCTCATCTAAAATTTTGCATTTTGCAATCTCATATCTAACCTGAAAGTTGTTGCAAGTAAGTGACTCCCATCCTCATGGGACTACACAGAACATTTAAACATCACTCAATTACTTGGACCCTGTCCTATTAAAAATAATGGCCTCCATTAATTAATACCTGTTCCTATTTTGAATCCTTTGGTTTAAGTCACATTTCATTGGAGAGGTTCAATTAGCTTTATTGCAGTTGATTGAACTGCAGTGTTCCGCAATCAATTAAGTAGCACTTAAGATGAATTTGTCGGATGCCTTCCAGGTGCAAGAGGTGGTAACTTCTCATGTTTTAACTTCACTCAGGTAAAAAAATCCAATGAACTGTGCACATCTGCTTTGCCTCTTTTTTCCTTAAAATAAACTCACTGAAGATAAGCTGATAAGTAATTTTTTTCCACATTCCAATGCTCAAAAAAAAATATGTATTAGTTTAAAATTCTGTGAAATGAAAATGAAGTTTGAAGTGCAACAGAAAGTACCTTTACATTATTCATCTTGTGAACATGCCTCTTATACTGAATTTGTTCTCATAGCCTATAAATTATGGTACAGAGACAGCATCAAAAATAGGATACCAAAAATAGCAAGCTAGAGGTCACCCATATAGTAAAGAAACCTCTCTAGCATATCTGCCCTTCACAGATTTAAGCATGCATGAAAATCTAAAACTGCTTAACCACTGCAACCAGAGCTGCTTCCACCTCACTCCCCTGGCATATCCACAGCCATCCTCCTCCACTGGGGGCTGCTCGAGGTGGGAGCAAACTGAGGCAAAGGAAGAAAAGAAGAAATGCGACACAAGCTGCTCATTCAAGCAGTGGGAAAACAAACTCCCATCCCTCCATGCTCCTCTGCTGGTCAGTCACCCACATCCCAGTGTGCCACTCCCTCAGCGATGCTTCACGAAGCCCTTCAGATAAATTGACTCCAGAGGGAACAAAATAATCAGAATTTAACAGGCTAATTTCGCTCTGGATCCCAAACTGTCGGTGTTATCTGAGTGCTGGGCCAGCTCTGGGCAGCACAGTGGGTAGAGCTGCTCTGTTCAGCTGACACGTTTTGGAGGAGCCTCCTTTTGGCAGCCCTGTGCCACCCTGCTGGGACAACTCCTCCAGGGCTGCAGGAAATGCAGGATCCCCTATCCCTGGGGGCAGCTCCAGCCCACTCCTGTGCTGCTGTGTGGGACAGGAACAGGGAGCAGAGGGAGCTGTTCCCATTCCTGCTGTGCACTTGGAACAGCACCCACCTGCACACCCTGCCCCGCAAAGGGATGAAGGGCTGCAGACCCCGATTAAACAATTCCCACCCCAACACCGGAGGAAAACAGGAGGCTGTGTTCCACCCTAAAAATATCATATTTTTTCAAATGGGGACTTGCAGTATTATTATGCAAGCACTGGGAGGACAATGGATCTTTATTTGAATTCTGAATGAACCACTTGATAAGTATTTACAGGAGGTAGAAGCTCGCAGGCTGAGTCCTTCTATTTTTAAATCTGTGCATACCTACACTAAAGGCCATTAGGCAGAGAATTCTAAAATATGGATCAAAATATAGATCTCTTTATGAGCATTAATAATACAGCCCAATATTAATTTACATTAGGTAAGCACCCATTAGTCAGGTAACACAATTTAAAATTAAACCCTGTACATGGGATATAAACTGCCTGGTTCTGCACATTTCAATGATTTTCTGTTAAACCCCTCCCAGAGATTACACAGATATATTGACAGAAAGTGTTGTCATCATGTGTTGATAATCTATATTTCCTCCTCCCACATACAGTCACTTTCCAGAAAATGCATCTGCTCTAAGAACAATATTAAAAAAAAAAGTATTGCTCATGCATCCCTCTTTATGCAGGAAAGCCTAATCTTAGAGCAGATGGAGATAATTCTTTCTTAAAGCTGTGTTAGTTTTAATGAGGTTGCCTTAAACTTGGAATCCCTTGGAAGTTTAATTTGGAGGCCATGGGAATGAGGACTGAAGTCTCAGCCTGAGAAGTGTCTAAGCACATACAGAATAATCAAACTCACATAAAAAATGTTTTCTGTGTTAGATCAGAATGAAGAAATACACATCAGTCAGCTGGTGATATGTCAGTGTCCTATTCTAATTTAGAAAATTACTGATTGCACTAAACCTACTTCAGCTTTTGTGCATGTTTTATGCCAGACTTCCCAAATAAACCCCAAAAAGAGACATCAGGGATGGAGTCATTGTGCAGTATAGTTACAAACATGGAAACGTTCAGGTTAAAAAAACCTCAAAAGAACATCTAAATCTATAGGCACAATTGTAATATAAAAGAGGCACAAGCCACAAGTACATGTTACACAACATTAACTCAACAAAAGCAACCAAAGACAACTTCTGCAGCTCTTTTAAAAGAAAACAAACTTGTTTATAAGAGCAACTTCATTAATTCATAATGAGGCTTTTTGTTACCACTTCAAAGAAGCAACGTTCTAATTTACTTACTCTCCACACAGAACAACCACTTTTTATCTTCTCAAGCAAGAGTGTAAGTGCAAAAAGCTCCTCTATTAAGAAGAAATGATTTATTTTGGTGAGTGAACAAGTATCAGAGGAGGATAAGGGCAGATTCCTCAGAGCACTTTGTCATAGCGAATAAGAATCACCAACAAACCTTCCATTAGGTTTGATTTTATTTGTAAATAGTTTGGAAATAAAAATCTATTTTGGGATGATCTGGTGACTCACAGAGCACGAGGCAATTTCATGGCCTTTAAAGAGGCTTCACCTTGGCTACAGAGAGCGCCAGGCCCGAGGGAATACCCTCCCAGCAAAAGGCAGAGCCACTGGAGCAAGGCTTTGCCTTCTGCACTGCTCCCAGTCCCAGGGTGCTCGGAGCAGCCAGAGATGCTGCAGCCTCTCCTTCGGAGACATTTGCTCCACAGCCCAATTCTGTATCCAAACAAAGCTTTGGAAACACCTTTGGAGACTCCTCCTGCCTTCCAGTGGCCAGAAGGAAGGCAAACCTGCCACCTCCTTCCTTCCAGCACCCGGAGACAGCAGCAGCATTGTCAGCCGGGGGTGAATCAGTGCTGTTACACACTGACATTTCAGGAACACTCTCAAGAGCTGCACAACCTTGTGCCAGTATAGCAGCTCAGCAGAAGAGCCTTATGGAGATAAGCATGCCCCAAAACCTGAGGACAGGCGCCAAAGAGAGGGAGACAAACAAAGCACAAATGACAAACAAAGCCCAAGCAACAAGAACGTGACAAGACTGTCAATCACAAAGCAGCAGTCTCATTTGTACCAACAGTAATTTTAGAATCATTGGAAAAGATGTCCAAAATCACAATTTTGCAGACTTGTTCTCCTGTCACCTAAATTTTCTCTGCAACCCAACTCCCAAAATTAACAAACAGCAAAGCCTCACTGAGTTTGACTCTACGCTAAATATTTTGGAATGTGAAATAAGTCTTAAGCACACAAGGAAAGATCAGAAAAGGAACTTGGTTTCTAAGACAGACAGAAAGAGATGGTGCTGCCTCTCACTGAAGGGCAGAAATGCTATGTGCTTCCAAAATTAAGGCAGAGAAACTTCAATTTAAACACCAAATATTACGCAAATCCCTTATAATTCAAATTAAATTTGTATCTGGATGTTGCAGAATGGAGTTTAAATGGAGTTTAACCAAACTCTTAGGTCAAAGGTTTAAAACTTGGAGGGACTGTGGAAAGAGCTAATATTTCCCATAAAGCTGGAATTGCCAAAAGCTGTGTCAGGATAACTTGGATACTGCCCTTGATGGCCAGGCTCAGGGAGACTCAGGAGCTCAAATTCCCGAGGTGCTCAGCAACCTACATCCCCCTGCACAGGAGATAAAACTACCCATGGTGTTGGAATGACTCCTCAGAGCACCTGATGTGCCCAAACTTCATCCTCAATCCCCATCCTGGGAAGGGCCAGGGCAGCAATGCAGATGGAACGTCACCCACCTCATCCAGCCCCTCCCAAGCACTGACCTTCTGCTTTTAAATCCTGCTTGGCCAGCACCTCCAGGTGCTCTTCTCCCCCAGGATTTGGTAAGCAGCAAGGGCTGGGGACTGTTTCCAGGGATTGAATGGGCACAGCTGCTTTGCTTTGGAGCCTGACTCCATCTGTGCAATGTGACAGCACATTGCTCCCTGCCAGAGGCCACACATCCCAGACAACATGGAACACAAATTTGCCAGCCTATGTGAATTCTACATGCTGCAGATAAACCTGGGAAAAGGAACTTTGCATTTTGCCAAACATGTACTAGGTGGCCCTGCTGGAAGTTACCAATTCCATTTCCAGCTAGCAGGAACAATTCCTTTAGCACCATGTTGCTCACATGGCTTTCCCATCTCACATGGAGACAGAACTGTGAGGAGCCACACTCACAGCTCTAATGCATAAATTCTAGATGACTTTAAGGTAGTGATTGATTCTCCTTGAGTGCCATCCTCCTTTTTATTCCAGCCTCTGAGCTCTTTCCTTAATTGCCCAAATTGCAGTAGCATCACATCTGATTTCTCTCCAAATACCTTGACCTAAATCAGCTTTGTCCCGGTTACTGGCACTGACAAGTCTGGCAGTGGTAGAGGGACAATTTCAGTGCATCCTAATATGCTTTTTATTGATTTCCAGGTGGGTTTTTTTCAAACTACAAAGAAGACAGCCATGAAAGACATGATTTAGATTCTGAAGTCTGACTGAGGCAACATAAAAGCTTCAGCTCTAGGAAATGTTAGTGTGTGCTACTCACTCCTACTACTGTGTCCCCCAAATCCTGCACAGGCAGCATTGCTGGAATTGCACAAATCCAAGGCAGAATATCTTCTGCCCCTGGCTTTGGTTGCTGCATGACAGTCAGCCTTCAGAGCATCTTCCTGCGGAACGCAAGGAATGCCTGATCCACATCCAAAGCTCCCAAGAGTCTCTTAAATTAAAGCTATTTTTAGCCACCCTAAATATATGCTGTCTGAAATAGTTAAGTGAGCCATTGTTGCTAATACATTCCTTTCACACACATATATAATGCTTATCACCCAGGGCACATCCCTGACTGAGGAAGCACAATTTTGTCCAGAGAAATGGAGAAAAATGTAGGTGTGTGCACTAGAGGCACTAGAAATAACTCTGCTAAAAGGCATGGGAACAGCAAAAATCTTGGGGGGGTTCCGAGGCAGCACTTTAAAAACAAATAAATAACTCAATCAGGCAGACAAAAAGATGCCATTAATTAGTCCTCCTAATTTCTAAGTGGGGAAGAGCGGCTCTAATCTGATAGAGACTTCACTGACTCCATCAAATGGCCAATGTTGGTACAACAGGCAAGGGCTACCCAAAAATAAAACAAAAGAACAAAGGACTGGGAAAATCGTCCTTTTAAGCACAAATTGACTCAAATTTCAGTTTCCTCAGCAGAATGCTTTAAAGCCATTTTGCTTATGTTTGCATGGCAGTTCTTTCCCGGTGCTCTTGCTCAGAAGGAAAGAAGATTTATGCTCCTGGAGAGACTGAATCTTATTGTTAATTCAGGAATTGGCTGCATCCAAAACTGGAAAAATTCATTTGTAAATGAGTTTGTATTCCAAAGTTAGGGCAAATAATTCGGGATTCCTGATTTTCTGTGCTATTCCTGTGGGCCTGGGGGCTGTTTGGGAATTCCTGATCTCTGTGCACATTCCAGCCCAGCGTTATTTTCAAAGAGAAAAGAAGAGAGTGTCTCACAGAGTAGTACTCAGAAACTGAGGATATAGAAGGAAGTAGCAGCAACACTCTGGAAAATGTTCCTGCATCTATGGCATTGGCATGTGTAGGAAGTTGTGTGGATGCAAGAACTCTAAAAACAGACTTTTTGTCACTTTGGTTAGAGATCAAAGACCTAGAAAACAGGATGCAGCCTCCTCAAAGCATCAGATTCTCAAGTTACCATCTAATATACTTCCATCATTGCTCAAAAATAAGCAATTTTATCATAAAATTGCAGCACCAAGGAATGGTTTGGGTATGAAGACTCCTTTAGAGTCCAAGGCCCCTGCCCTAGGCATGGATGTCCTTCAGTAGGTTGAGTTCCTTCCCATAAACCCAAACCTTAGGATAGAGGTAAATAAATGTCCCTGTTGCACTAAAATAAAGTAAATATAGTGGAACTTTAGGAACCAAATCAAGATTGCATCTTAGAACTGCATCATTACCTATTTGCACCAAGATTAAACTAATAATAGCTCCAGAATAGGCAGAATCTTGGGGTTAGTTGCTTAGCAATTGAAACTTCTCTTTCAGAACCCAAAGGAGGCCAAACAGCACCTTTTGTAATTGTAACTTGAAGTTTTCCTTCCTGACAGCACAGCTGTGATGTTCTTAGCTACAAATCAATCATCTAAACCTTTACTTTATTTTGATAACACAACTCCTGCTATGCATGGGAAATATATTCTGGTCTGCCTGAATTCTGAGCTCTAAGTGTTTAATCAGAGCCTTAATTTGGTGCCATTAAAGTCTATTCCCACTGAGGGTGGCTCTGCTTTCCTGCACTGAGACATTTCACAAATTCTAGATCACCCTTACCAGGCAGGAATATGAAAAATACAAATTTTTCCCACCAACTTCAGTAAGATCAATTAAATAATCAGGGAAACAAGGATGGAGAAAGAATTAGGATCCAATTCATCCTTTAATTATTGAAAAAATTTCTGATAACACTGAGGAGTTAAGCCACTAACAAAGCATAACTCAGAACTAGGACAGAGCCTGTTTTCTTCAGCCAGGAAGGCACATGCCCAAACATGAGAGAGAAATGGATAAATTTTACAAGCCAAGAATAGAGATGAAGGATTGGTTGCAGGTTGTGATAAGAAATGAAGGTTAGTTTCCTCCACCGGAAAAGATGAAGGGATATTTCACTTTTCAAACTAGTGTGGTCCAAGTCTCATATTTTATGTTTTTACTTCTTGCTTTGCCTCCTGAGAAGGAAATTAAGTATAATTTTTAATTTTTTATTGAATTCTGGAGTACTGAATGAATCACAGCTCCAACCAAAACATTAGCAAAGTCCTCTTAAATATTTCCATTGGTAAATTCTAATTTTTTTATCATTTTTTATTTTTTAATTATTAAATCTTATTACCTAATTATCAACTGTGGCTTCAATTGCCTTCTTTGCTTCTGTTTTTGCTTTCCTTGGAAAAGCGATGTTCATTTTGCCTTGGAGCATGTGCTGCTTTTAGGTTTTCCTCTTCATGCCTGTGAAAATGAGGACCACCTCTTCACAAAGCTCATGGGCAGCCTCTCACTCCCTGCTACTGCAGCATCTCCACCTTGGGTTAATGAAGAATGCCCTCAGTTAACTATGCATAACTCTTTTTTCTTTTTTTTTTTTTTTTAATTGGCCTCACCCTGGGGTTATCACATAATTTATTAAGAAGAGATGAAGAATTTTGTTTGACATAGCTGCAGCCCATCTGGAAGGTTGCAGGAGATGTAATGTGGCCAAATGCAATGATTTCATCCCACACCATGACAGCCAGCAAGAAGCAGCAAACAACAAGAAACCTTCACTGTGAATTATATAGGGGCAGAACTTTCACTGTAAATGCTGGATTAGTTAAAAGCTTCCTAGATAATACTTAGTCGCAGAAAGAATAAACTCTGGTTACTTATTTCCTTCTCTTTGTCATGCAGCAAGACACAGATTCAGAAGACAGACACAAGGAAGTCAGGCACTTTGAGGGTTTGCCAGTGTTTTGATTACTGACCAAAGTCAGTGAACTCCACTTTGTCTTGTCTTTTATGTAAGAATAAGGATGAGTCATACAAGACTAAAATAAGCACCTTCTTAGAGGCAGCCTTGCTAATAATAACTGCTACATCTTTAGTCCGCCCCACTTGAAACTACTCTATTACTAAAGCAGTAGTATGGAGCAGAGCACGCTCAGGGATGAATTCTACCTCTGCTGCTTGCACCTTCCTGATCTGATGGTATCAAAACAGACAATTCACAGCAGACACTTCCTCTGGGTTTGTGTGCTATGGTATGGCAGCAGGGAGGGTTGTGGGGGTGGCTGCTGGGAGAAGCTGCTGGAAGGTTCTGCCAGCTCTGATGGAGCCAGTGCCAGCATGGGCTCGATGCTGGCCATGGGCAAGCCCATCAGCAACGGTGGGAGCACCTGAGTGAGAAAATGTGAGAGAAAAAGCTCTGCAGGTCCCCAGGTCAGGGGAGGAGAAGAGGCAGGAGGTGCTCCAGATGCCAGAGGCACATTGTCCCTGCAGCCCATGGAGGTCCACAGGGCAGCAGAGATCCACATGGAGGAGCCCACGCTGGAGCAGAGGCATGCACGAGGGAGGCTGTGACCCCGCAGGGAGCCTGTGCTGGAGCAGGGTGCTGTGATCCTGGAGCAGGGTGCTGTGATCCTGGAGCAGGGTGCTGTGATCCTGCAGGACACTCATGCTGGGGTAATGTGCTCCTGAAGGACACACCCTATGGAAGGGACCCATGCTGGGTGGGACAGTTTGGGAAGAACTGCAGCCCATGGGAAGGACTGATGCTGGAGAAGTTCGTGGAGGATTCTCTTTGCCTCCCTGGAGCAGGGGAAGTGTGTGAGGAGTCCAGCCACTGAGGAGGAAGGAGCACCAATGACCACATGTGATAGAATGACCATGGCCCCCAGCTGCCATCCCAGTGTGCCACTGTGGGGTGAATCAGGAGGAAGCTGAGCCCAGCAAGAAGGGAGGGGTGGAGGGGAAGGCGTTTAAAGATCTGCTTTATATTTGTCATTACTCCGACTTAAGCTGTTATAAATTAAATTACTTTTTCTCCAAATCATGTCTGTTTTGCCAGTGACAGTAGCTGGTGAGTTATCTCCCCGTCTTTATCTCAATCCAAGGTCCTTTTGAGGTATCTTCTCTCCCTGAAACACTGGTACATCCATGAACCCTGTATGCCACAGATACCAAAGGGAAGCTCAATTTCTGACTAGAAAACAGGGATACTTCGTATTCCTAAAACATAAATCATGCCTGTGAACTACTCTGTACAAAGAGAAAATATTTTCAAAGTATGCATCCCATAATAAACACATGAATTATATTTTGACACTTTGAGGAAACTATTAAACCACTACATGTCTTTCAGGTGTCATTGGGTAGGAAGGAGTTTAACCATCTCCAGTATTTTTACACAGAAAATTGAAATAGTAGATATTTGTCAAGCACAGAACACTACTCAGGGAACACCAGCCAAGGGAAAAACCTTTCCACAGCTCAACAAAGCTTGACAAACCCATGGAAAGGAAAACTTCCTTACAAGTGGACCATGAGGAACTCTTCCTGCTTATCACAACAGACAGGCTCTTCCTGCTTGAATGTGCCTCAGACAACTGCACTGGGTTTATGTTTCTCTGGAACTATACAATTTTCAGGTGCTGTCAAACCCTCCAACCTCTCCAAAACAACAATCACCCCCTGTTCGTTCATCTGAGCAGTTTAAACAGCAGCTAAACAATGAGCCTGACATACTGCTGGTTATCCTTCAAGACATTATGGACAAGAATCTTTTCTTGATAATTGTTCAAGGGGGGAGAGCAATTTTTAGAAAAACAAGAGAATGCCCTGCAGGTTCAACACAACTGATCTTTCATTATCAAGCCTCAAACTGTCAGGTCACTGAATATTGTCCTTCAAAACTGACAACCAAGACTGGCTCCTATTAGAAAAACAATGTCAGTGGCTTCTCCAAGACTTAAAAACCTCACTTAGCTTTTCATTTCCTCTGTGAAGTTCTTTTAATTATGCAGCCAGACTTGGAAAGGCCAAACAACAACAGATTCTTCTGTGGCTCTCACAGTCCTCTCGCATTAGTAACATATGTCATTTGTGTTTTATCAGACACCAAAGGAACTTAATCTTCTTGGGCATTTCTGAATTATTTCTGGCAAAGAGAGGCATTGAGATTAGAAAGTGAATAGTCCTGGCAGCAGCAGCCATTTCTCTGTAGCCTTTAAACCATGCTCACCCTCCCCCTACATACAGAAAGTATTCCAAGTTTTCATATATTTATATAAAACTTTATTCTCCTAAGTTAATGAACTAAGTCAGTGCAGTAAATTAAATTAGAAACTTTTTCACTATATAAGCTTGGATCAAATGGCAATATTCCAGCAGAGCACTCCCAGGTCTGCTCTCGGGGAGGTCTGCAGGTCTGCTGGCAGGAAGGCACCTGCATGGCAGAAAGGAGAGGAATTGTCTTCCTAGCCCTGCCTGCCCAAATGACTCTCCCAGCACACCATATGTTTCACACACACTATCCCAGATGGATGCTTAAAGGGTTCATTAAATCCTCAAACCCAGATTTCTGAGGGTCTGGACAGCTTAGACCTTTGTAAAATAGGAAGAGAGAAGTAAGAGACAAAAACAAAATTGGGGGAAAGGGAGTTAATTTAAGATATGTGCAGGGATGGTGATGAGCATTTGTAATCAGCAGCAGCTCTGAATTCCTTCCTCTGGATCCAGCACTCCAGGACTGTCTCATTCCATTGAAATAATTATCTGCACACAAATGACATTTTAAACACAGTTTCACTTTTGTGACACCAGGCACAACTTTTGAGGCTTGGTTTGCTCAGAGCTGCAGACTGCATTAGTCATAACATGAGCTACAGTGATCCTTAACCTTTAAAGAAGCAAATCTATGCTCACTAACATTTTTGGAGGGAAAAATTTCATAACACCCCAACAGCCAGAATAATCCATCAAGGCCCCTCCAGCTTACTTTCTTTGCTTTATTTTTCTGAGGCATCACTGTTGGCTTTGCCATCCTGGGCACTTTTCTCCTGCCACGACTCAAGGCTGTGATGAGTAATACTCACTCACTCCCTCCCTGAGTATGGGGTCAGATTAATGCTGCACAGAACATCTAAGAAGAGATGAATGGGATCCTGGAAACACTTCCTTCAGGAACTGTGCTGAAATCCTACTACATTTGGAGGTGGAGCTTGAGTACATCACAATGCAAGTTGACCAACAGAGGTGCAAGCAAGAGCTGAAAAATCTAGAAGGATTAAGCCATCAAGCCAAGAGCTTCCCCTGATGTGCAGCCCCACATGGAGCACAGGACCTCCAGTCTTCTTCATGCAAATGAATTGAAAGTTGCACTTCAGGAAGAATCCACAAATTCATTGGAATGTAAGTAAAAATTCTATTGGTAGATGGCAGAAAAAGAGAGCAAAATTTGTAATGCAGATTTCTGTCTCCTATTGTCATCTAAAATTTTGCCAGCGCTATTTGACCTTATTTCCAGCTCTTCTCTGGAAGAACAGATGGAAGTCAAGTGAAAAACATGGAAAGGAACAGCAAATTCTTATACCTCTCTGAGAACAACAAACAAGTGGTAGAAATTGAAACACTTTCTTTCCTTAGCAATGATTTTTTTAATAGATCTTTCCCCAAATACACCCTTTTCTCCACAGTCCCTGTAACTACTAAAGCAAAGACAGCTTCCATTAGAACATTTCCTAAATTTTCTTGATATTTTTTTGCCTTATCACTGCCCCAGTGATAAAAGGCAGTGACATTTTACATTGAGGAAGGCGCAGATGATCTATAATCCATTTTTAACCTCTATCTCTGCAGCATCTGGACAATTATTATCCATATTAGAAGCCTCTGGAGTCAAAGAATTAAGAGAATGTATATAATCCAAGAAAAAATAATAAAAATACCTATCCTCTGAAGTATTTATCTGGAATTTTGTAAAGTCTGTGGCTCTGAAAGATGAAAAACATGTGAGACATCATCCATTCCAGAAGAACATCTCAAGACTCAAGATGCTCAAGGGGGAATGGCTTCAAGCTAACATTGGGTAGGTTTACAAGGGATATTGGGAAGGAATCCTTCCCTGTGAGGTCAGGAGCCCTGGCACAGGGTGCTCAGAGAAGCTGTGGCCACCCCTGGATCCCTGGAAGTGTCCAAGGCCAGGGTGGACCTTACTGATGTGAGCCTGCTGTGGATCCAGAAGGATTTATCAGCCTTTTCCTGCTTGTCCTGCTTATTCTGCATCATATGGAATCATCTGATCAAAACCTTCGGCTACTTCTGACCTGATTTTGATTGGTGATCCTGCCTGCCCTAATAATGTGAATGATGGTGCTCCTTTCATCTGAAGCAGCGAGATAACTTCCTGAATAACTCAGCCATAATGTCATCCCTACATTCCCTCTGCCTGTGTCATTTTTAGACTCATGATCTAACTTTTCTTCTAAATCTGGCCCCCACTTTTGAAAAAAAAAAAAAAAGTAGAAATTTTCTGCAAAAGGTTGAAAATTCTTTAAAGTTATTTCCCTTTCAGCTCCCCAGACTTTGAAGTGGAAGAGGCTAGAGAAGATATAAAAATTATTATTGATGTTGAACTTCAGGCATCTGTGTATTTTTTGAAAACCCAGTCCTCAAAATATACAGTTAAAATATAAGATATATAAAATATATACACAGATATACTTAATCTGTGAATTGTGGGCATAAATCAATTTATTTCCCAGAAACACAGAAAGGATCGGGAGGGCAAAAGTACAACAGCCTCTTCCTAGAGGAGCAATGAAAAGTTTTGAGGGACAAAGTACATTAAAAAAACCTAAGTCTGTTCATCCAATTAGTGTCTGGATAGAAACACAGATTTTCTAGAAGCGTCAGAGATCTGATTTTGACTGCCATCACATTATGAGGAAATATAAAGACACTGTTTAAGTGTGTGGAAGCAAGAATGCAGATTATAAAACAACATGTATTTATTGTACCCCATTTCTTGAATATTTTTATACAGACCAGTCTTTGTTTCCTACTACAGCACATTTGACCTGTTAAACCCCACTTTAATTAGAAATTAATAACAACAGCTACAGCAAAGCATGTCACATCCACTTGGCTGCATCAACTTCCACCACGGGAAAGTGAAGGTATTTGCAACAGATTAAAAGAAGACTGAAGTCCCTGTGCTGTTGACTTAGGAAGTAATTGAAATAATTTCCAGCTTTGTTTTATCTTCTTCCATAATATGACTTAATCCTCTTTGCAGCTAATTCTCCTTTTACCAAGCAGGAAACTTTTGAAACGAGGATTATGCAAAATGTGCCTCGGACCACAACTACTTTGATTTTCCAAAAAGGCACAAGAGAGCCCAGACCTTCATGGAAATCCAGAAATGTGCAGATGAGAACTTTTTTGATGGGAAGAACCTTGAGCTATCTAAATGGGCAATTACAGGTATGTGCATGTGCCTATTACTGTTTTCAAACACCTGACACCTACTTCAGTTCAGCATTCAAGGAGCAAAACATAAAGAGAATGTTTTAGAAACAAATTCACTCAGAGAATCAAGTCAGAGAATGAATTTATTTCACAGTTTCTTGAAGTATACTAAGTAAATAGTATTAGCTTGTTTGAAATTATGAATACTTTGAAAATAAAAATTATAATGAAATGATAATCAAAAGGGTTTTGTTGAGGTTTTTTTTCAGATAATGAGTTCTTAAAAATAAAAGCAATAACATAATCTAGTCTAGCTAGATTTACTTGGGCTACAGACATATAGTAATACTGCATTTACTAAACTCTGCTAGGGAAGGAACAAAAAATTGGAACTTTCCCGTGTTGATAAATAAAGTCAGATATATTCTGCTGAATAAATTGACAGAAATGCAAATAACAGCAGGATTTGCATGAAAGGAACTCTCCTGTGCAAGCACCAAAATGTGAATTTTAAGCTTACTGAATACACAATAATTTCTGCATACAGACCTGAATTATTTCTGAGTAAGAAAACTCACATAGTTATTGCTATGTTAGGTAGTCATTAGAAGCTGATCATTCTCTTGTGAGCTGAAGTTTGTTAATGGTCTTTCCTTAACTAATCTAAAATTAATGAGTGACAGTAAGAAAAAGTCAGTAAGAGCTAAAAATAATCTAACAGAAAAAAACTTAGGCAATTATTTATTTATCTTCATGCTGATGCAGGTGTGTGGAAGAACGTTGAATAAAGCAGAATTTTTGTGGGTCAGTAGCCAAACCAGTATGTAGCCAGTCAAATAGCCCTCGGTTCACTTTCAGCATGGAATTTTTCAGACTGACTGCATTTCAGCAGAGCAAAGAATCCAGCTGGTGTATTTTGATTACCCATTTTAATTCAGGAGCAGAGTACAAGCTTGGCTTGCTCATCACTTCTTTGATAGCTGTGTACCTATATCTCTATTACAAAAAACCCCAAATTTTGCCAATTTTTATATGATTGAAATCTACAGAATTCATATTTCTGCCTCACAGAATCATGAAATGGCTTGGGTTGGAAGGGACCTTAAAGCTCAACTAATTCCCACCTACATTTATAATATACATTAGCATTCCAAGAGGATGATGACAGTAATTATTCTTTTCTCTGTTAGCAGTCAGGAAAAAGTTAAAACTAGTTCTGAAAACAAATGCTAACTGCATGACTGAAGCCTTAAGCAACCAGCTATTAGCCACTGCTATCAGCAAAATAATCCCCTGCCAAATACTGTTAATTAGAGCAAACAGACCAAGCAGTAAAACCATGGAGAAATGGAAATGCTCATCTTTGTCACAACATGCCGCTGTTTCCTTCAGTAATGGTCAGAATGTGGGTCAGACTGAAGTCCTCACCATTTAACATTTTCCAGGAGGAGCTGGAAAATCCAGCAGCTGATCCTCCAAACCACTGTGATTCCCCACTATCTCCTGGGAAACTATAACCCATGACCACGAGGATAAACACATCCAAGCTTCCTTTCAAATCCAGCAATAGTTCATGGCACAGACCTCTGGCACCCTGTGTGTGGGTTTGAAATTAGCCCTCACATAAGCCAGAGTGTTTCTTTGCTAGCACAGACTTTAAAAAAACTGCCATTATCCAAAAAGTGTTATAAAAAGTCTTGGAGAATCATGGAATCATTTAGGCTGGAAAAGACCTCAAGATCATGGAGTCCAAATGTTAGCCTAGCACAAATATTCTGTCTGTTTTCCTCAAAATGTGGAGTTCAGTCGTTTTAGGTGCATTGGCTTCCCCAGAAGAACCTCCCTAGGCCATTTTTCAATGCACTGGCAAAGAAAAAACTCAATTTTCCACCCAAAAACTACTTCTGAGATAAGACAAGTCCGAGGAAGGAGCCCCACCTGACATTGTCACACTCAAATGCTGAAAGTGGCAGATAGGAGAGAAAACAGAGGTCATTCAGCACCAAGGGAAAGGGCAGCATAAGAGACAGAATGCAAAAATACAGATGGTCATGAGTGAAAAATGCTCAGAGAACCAATAAAAGCTGAAGGTTGCCCAGAGGACGAAGCAGAAATGCATAGACAGAGGTAGGAAAGCTCTGAAGTGAGCCAGGAATTCAGCACTGCTCAGCAGGCCCTGAACAGCAGAGCTGCCCAAGGGTCAGCGCTGAGCTGGCCACAGGAATTTATCACAGAGTTAGAAGACAAAGAAACAGACAACCTCTGAAAATAATGTAAAGCCAGAACTGTTCATTCTGGATACAAGTTAAGGGCTAGAAAATAAGAAAGTCAAGGTAAAGGAGAGAAGATTTCTGAATATTTGGAGGTGAAAAACAGAGGTGTTGGTTGGATGTGAATGAAAGAACAGCTATCAGGACAAAAATATTGACAACACACAGAATTACTTACAGTAGTTTCACGAATACAAGCCGCACGGATTATAAGCCGCACCCCCGGTGCCTCGACAATGTTGCTGTCTTTGTCAATAGATAAGCCGCACCCCGAATATTAGCCGCACTTTCGTTCGTCGCGAGAATCCGTGCGCAGCTTTCACAAATTGGCCAATTAGTAACAGGATCGCGGCATAGCGGGCTTTACTGGCTCGGGGTGGGGCCAGGCAGGCTCGGCCCGCTCATGGTTGCTGACGGGGCCGGGTGGCCCAGCTCAGCGCCACGGCTCGGCGGGGCTGGCCGGGTGGTGCTGCCGCCGCCGCCGGGCTCGCTGGCCCCCCTCTCCCGTCAGCACCGCCCCGCTGCCGCTTTCGCTCGCCCCGCTGCCGCTTTCGCTCGCCCTGCGCCGCGCCTCGCGAGCGCCGCGCCCGCCCCGCGCCCGCCCCGCCCCGCGGCGCTTTCGCGAGCGGCGCTTCTTTCGCGAGCGGCGCTTCTTTCGCGAGCGGCGCTTCGGCTCGCCGAGCGGCGCTTCTTTCGCGAGCGCCGCTTCTTTCGCGAGCGCCGCTTCTTTCGCGAGCGCCGCTTCGGCTCGCCGAGCGGCGCTTCTTTCGCGAGCGCCGCTTTCGCTCGCCCCGCCGGCAGGGCTGCCGCCGCCGCCACCAGGCTCGCCGGCCGCCCCCTCCCGTCTGCACCGCCGCCGCGTTTCCTCGCCCTGGCCGGCACTGCAGGCCCCCGCACCGCCAGGCTCCCCCACGCTGCTGGCCCCGATTCTGCTGGGCTTCCCCCGCTGCCAGGCAGCCCCACCCGCCGGCCTTCCTGCTTCTGCCATGCTCCCCTGCACTGCTAGCCCCAGTTCTCCCAGGTTCCCCCGCCCTGCTAGCCCGGGCTCTGCCGCCCCCCCTGCCCCGCCCTGCTGGCTCAGGCTCTGCCGCCCGCCCCCCACACTGCTGGCCCCGCCTCTGCCAGGCTTTCCCACCTCTGCCGGGGCCGGCCGGGCTCCAGCTTGGCTTGGGGCTGCCGCGGGCTCTCACTTCCGTGTTGGCAGCTTTTAGAATTTTGTTAATAGATTAGCCGCCCCGGAATATTAGCCGCACTTCCGGGTTTCCACCAAAATTTTGGTCAAATTGGTGCGGCTTGTATTCGTGAAATTACTGTACATTCAATTTGCAGTGGGAAGCTGATTGCATCTTCCCAAGTGAGGATTCAATCCAAATGACAAAGGCAAAATTGAATATTATTCTGTAACTGCAGAATTTGAATTATTTTAGAGATGTCAATAAAGCAAAGAGTGAACACCAGCAGGGAACACAGGTGTAAAAAAGATACACTGAAATGGAGGGGATGAGAGCAGAGACAACATCTTTCATTACTGACATTGATTTTTTTCACCTGAATATTATTAAATTAATACTCTTTGTCACAAGACATTGATCTTTAGAATCAAAGCAAAAAACTTGAAGTCCATGTGAAGCAGAAGGACACACAGCATTGGTTACTTGAACCCTGGTGTAATGAACACATTTAAAACTGCATTAATTTATTAAATGGAATAAATTAGGTTTTGGCAAGATTAAGGTCAAGGTAAAATATTAGTGAGCTGCAAAGCAGTGATTTAGTGACATTTTGTCAGGAAATCAGCACAAACTTATAAAATCCAGATCTATAGAAAAACAGTTGGGATATAAAATAGTGTGCCATAAATTTCTATTGGCATCACTAGAGGTAAATTTGGGAAATGGGTTATAACAGTCAATTCTATCAGTTCCTCCATCACCCATGGACATCTTTTCCCTTAGCTGATTTAAACAAGCGCCTCTCTAAAAAGGCAAATCCATACAGAATGACCAAAGTAATTCTAGTTTTTGAGATGGGCAATCTATTTTAAGGACTGTGACTTCCTCTCCTAAATTTAATGATTCCTCTATTCATCATCTTAGCAGGATAGTTCTAGGAGAGTCTACACTTAAAATTTGCTTATATAGAAATCCACAGGGTCTAAAAGGGAGATTCTCCTTTGAGGTCAGCTCTTCCAGCTGCCTAAATTTAATATTCCACACAAAGTGCCAGAGATCACTGTATTTTTCCTTTCCCAAAACTGCTGCATATAACATTACTTTATCTGATGCCTAGAGCTTGGTAGATTCACTTGAACAGAGATCAGTGGAATAACAAAAGGCCTGATGCACAAAACTAGTTTCCAGCAGTAAATACAGATATATTTACTCTAGATATATGGATTTTTCATCATTCCTGTTGTTGTCTATACCTATGAAGACTTCAAAACATCTTAATTTGTGTTGGAAGAAAATGGAAAATAATAAAAGCACATTTTTTGTGGAGTCCCCTTGCCCATTGGAGCTGGAAAGCACCAGGGTAATATGATAAAATACTTCAGGTCCTATTTTCCTTCCCCAATTTCCTATATACTAAAAGCAATTTATATTCCTGTTGCTGGTACCATGGTATTTGTAAAACAGAATTCAGAGTATTTCATTTCATGTTGATATGACCATGTCTGATAACTGAAGGTTCTTTAATCCCCCAGAATATGTCAAATGCTTGAAAAACCATCTGATGTCTGGAACAAATGAAAAATATCCTGGTCTCATTTCCTGCCAAGCAAGGAACTCCAGCTCTCTGGCAACAGCACCGCCAGGTTCAACATTTCTCCCTGCTCCCCAAAGCTCCCAATCTGCAGAGCTTGCTCTCACTCAGGAGTGTTGGGTTGTTAGGGAATCATGGGGAATTCCTTAAAATCAGAGATAAAAATGCCACAGAACATCAGCGAGCACTTCAACTCCTCTGCTGTAATCACAGAACAGTTCACATAAACTTCATTATCTTAAACTGTCTGAAGAGCACTTAAAATAAGAAAGGGAGAGATAGCAATCACTCTCTCATGGCAAACATGTGGTCTTTTTTATTTTTCACCTCAGAAAAGGTGAATTCTTCAGTACAACATACATTTCAGCTGCACTCCATGATCCTGATGGGTCCCTTCCAATTTAGTATATTCTATGATTCTGGGATTTGTAGTAAAACATTTTTTATTTTGCTTCAGTAAAATCGTAGAGATACAAGCCATTAAAAAAGCCCTGTAAAGATGAAGCTGTGAATTAGTCAGATATGGACAAGTGGAAAAGCTCCACTACCCATCCCAGCCAGCTCTTCTTAAGAGAGAACGCTCAGCCATCCAATTCCTAGCAATATCAGGGAATTAAATTTATTCTGTAGGAGTAGTCAATAAAAATATTCCTTCACCTCCACTATTTATTCATTAAAGTCCCTGTCTCAGTCTAATTTTTGCAGCACGAGTATTGCCACCTCATACTCCAGCTGCTGCTCTGACAGGCTTATTCAGGGGTTACTCCTCTGCTGCAGGACTTTTGCCAGGACCAAGCCAGAGGAACCCATCAAATATGAACCATCATGAGTGGCTCGATTAGAAATGAGTTTGGAGAGAAGGCAATGATTGGGATGAAACTCATTAGACTTCACCTCCTGCTTAGAGACTCAAAATATATTTTAGGCCCATTCAAGTTAAGCACCCAGAGTAAAAGAATGGGATTCAATTTTCAATGAGTATTTCAAGACCCCAAGTAAAACCAAAGAGGTTTCTGTTTTTGTGTGCTGCTGTTAATGTTTTAGGAAATGCAGTTCAGGCCTAATATCTTACATGCCAAGGAGCTGAAGAAAATCCCACTTCTGTGGCAACTTCATGCTAACAACTTTGTGTAGCACTGTTAAGACCTTCTCACAATCCTGTTCTCTAAAACCTGACGCAAAAGAAAAGTACAATACACTTGTTTATTTACAGCTCCAGAGACAATGAGCAACTGAATGTTGCTCAATAGCAAGAAAATATTTAAAGTTCTGTTTCATCTCTTGTGCTGCTCTCCCTTTCTCCAGCTCAGCCTCGCATCTCTATGACAATCACTACACAAACCACATCTTTCTGCAGCCCACACAGGCAGTTAACAATTTATCCCTGTTGCCTCCATCACATCCACTTAGGAGAGCAGCAATCATTCCTGCTTTGATGCTATGCTAATATGAATAATTCATTTCATCCCTTTAGTCCCTACAACAATTTCCACTCTCCTTTTAATTACTCGGACAAACAGATTGGGATCTTCTTTTCTGTGCCTTTTATGCCACAAATCTTTTACTGGGATCGAAGAAACAGCCTGAATGTTCTCCATGAAATGTAAGTTAGCAGTGAATCATGTTACAGTCCTCCACACCACACACTGCATCGTGAAATTCCAGATATGTCTCAGCTGCCTCACTGGTACCTGTTGAATGAACACCTGATGATCACTTGGGGGTTCAGCCCTATTAAAAAACTCTGCTGCTCTTCTTGTTAGGTCTGCATTGCCCTTACAGGAAGGAAATCTCTGTTGCCCTATCAGAAAAATCCCATGCAGAACTTGGACAATTCAACCCCCAGAAAAATCAGTTGAGGTTTTACTCGAATTCAGCTTTTTTTGTCCCTCATTCTCCCTTTCAGTGGAAAGATTGAAGCTGTTCCTCAGACTCTTGTCAAACACTGACCTGGCATCTGTCACTGAACACCCTGCCTGGTTTTCAGGCTGACACTGGGATTTCTTTTAAGCTTGGAGCCACATGATGTCTCAAAGAGTTCACTTTCACAAAAAGAGAAAATATCCTGCGATTGGTTTACTCAAGATTCCCAAACAGGGGCACAAATGAAACCCAGGATTTGGATTATCACAGCTCAGTAAGGAGTGATGTGAGACTAATGCTGAACTTCAGTACAAGTAAAGCACCTTTGATTATCTCATTATTTGACCATGTCTGCATGGGAAATGTTGTGCCAGGAATAGCACAGCGTGAGTAATTCAAACTCCTCTCATGAAGTTAATATTTAACCTGAAAATTCCCTGTAATCCATGGAAATTCACAACAAATCCAAAAGGGCTACCTTGTCTCAGAAAGAAAGGATTAAGGCATGAGCTGGTGTTTTTTTGTTATTTACAGAAAAAGCCAAAACATTCTACTAGATGATTTATGGGCTTTAGCTGGGATAAACCATGATGCATCCTGAAAGGACTCTCAAAGATTCCAAATAGGAGAATTACAGTTTTCTATTCATTATGCCTTCCAAGCTCACAGAAGCTGCAAATATTATGCTTTCTCACATCTTACTGCCAAAGCTGAACCCCAGGTTAAGTGGATACAGCTTTCTTTAAGAGTTGTGCCAGATCAACACTGAAAATTGTATAAATCTGATCCCAAGAGCATGTGTTTTATATGATTTATAAGCTTTGTTCATGCTTATAGCAAATCATTTCCTTCTAGAAGGCAAATTTCAAAAAAAACTCTTATTTTGCACTTATTTTTGCACTAAAATCAGGACATATGTGCAATGTTGTAGTTATATGATATGCATCAATAGCTAACTAAATCAGTCACATATATTACATTGTTTAACACTGCAGATAGTCTGAACTAATAGTTTCCAGCTCACATTCCAGAGCCTTGTAAGAACTGGGATCTTCATCTCTCCATATGTAGCTCCCTCTTCCCCCCTCAGACTCCACAAGATTCAGTCTATTCTGAGGGCAATAAGAACTTCCTTTCTTTCTTGTATAAGATGATCTGACAGAAAAGCTGAAAGAACTAAAAGAATAAATAATAAATCAGGCTGCCTGAGTTCTCTGAAAGGTAGAGCCAGCCTATGCATGGAACACTCTTGGTTCGTCAATGTCAATTCAGGGTTTGATTTTCTGCTAATAACTCCCTGGATTTGTGACAGACTAAGAGCATAAAGAGGTCAGTGTGTTATAAACAAGCTGTGAATTGACTTTATTTGATAATCTAAATATAGCCATAATAAATACCCAAGAACGAGTGAAAAATCCAATGCACTAAGTGCTAATGAACATGCAAAATTCACTTTGTCTGTCACATCCTGATTTCTGTGGAGCCAGGATCCCATCTCTGCATTGTCAGTGACAGGTATTAACCCAGGATCCATGGATTTGGCTGGGTAAAGAACCATTAAAAGGGATGAACTGAGGAGAGAGCCACTTTTGTTACTAATCACCCCATACTCACTGTCAGGAACACAGAATTGTAAAGATTAATTTGATCTCCAGCAAAATTTTCCTCTGTGCATGTAATCAGCACGGCACAATTAGGATACATTCACTAAAAGATGAAAGGAGGAAGCAAAAAGGAGTTTGGATAACAACTTTTTAAAATGCATCACTGATTGTGTTATTTGTCCTGGGACAAAACCAGTGGCTTTAAAGCAAGAAGTGCAACAAAAAAGGGCTGGTATTTACATTTATAAGCTCAAGGTGCTTGTGAAGCAGTGACAGTCAGCCCACAGACTTAGTCACTTTGCTAAAACAATTGGGAGAGAGACAAAGAAAGTCAGGGAAAAAAGATTTGGACAGAAAGCATCCTACAAAAAAGCCACATCTGAAAAATCCAGAAGGAGTCACCAGGCATTTCTTGATAGAAAACCCCATATATCCTAAAAGAGTTATATAGACTTAAAAGGTTTGGCCTGAAACAATACTATTTTTTTTTTCCTGAACTTTCTTCTAAGGGCTTCCAAATCTGCAAGAATACCTCCAGTGAAGCTAAATAGGGAATTTAACATTTTATGATCCCAAATACTTTCTGAGTGTGTGCCAACACACAATAAAAAAAACCAAACCCATCAGAAATTATTATTCTCTCTTTTGCTGTGTTAGTACTCCAGCTATTTAAATTACACACTTGTGGTTTATCACAGACTATTATGACACAGAAGGGCAAACATAAACTGCATCGATTACTTCACAGTATTGATAGTCAGAGCCAGCAGAAGCTGACAGGTGAAAAGATAATTAGGGCAGTGATGAACCTCACTGTCATGTCTGACTAGAAATACCTTCTTGTATTATACTGAGAAAACCAGAATAACCAAAAATTGCTTTCTTTTCATAACTATATTCACTTGATTACTTGATTTTTTTTTTTAAATTTCTCTGCCAGGGCAAGAAATAAAACCAAATAACCAAAATTAGACTGACTGGGAAAGAAAATTTTACTCAAAGGCCATTTGCTGCTATTTTGCAAGGACTTCTTGGTTAGTTCGGGTTAATTTATTTCCTGAGAAACCTGTTAGGAACAGTGACTATGAACAGTGAGGATGAGTATCAAAAGGGAACTGGAAAGCCTGCCTCTCTTACCAATAAGAAGACTAAGAAAAATACGGATCTTGGCTGTTACAGGAAACAATGTTCAGTAAAATACTACCATGTGCCAGCCCCATAAACGACACACACAGAGAGGCCAAGTGGCTGCTGCCCATCCTCGCCCCCAAGAGAAAGGCACACTTTGGGTCTCCATCATCAAATCAACCACCAGTTTTTATTAAATTTGTAGGAATTATGATCTTATGACTAATGACTTAAATATAATGACTAGATCTTATGACTAACGATTAGATCTAATGACTTCTGGCTTGTCACATTTGCATTAAATTAGCCAATGTGTTGAAAGCCGAGGAGGAGGTTGGATAGTAATAAATGGCTGAGCAGGCAGACATGGAGACTGCAAAATTTGTCCCCCAGGAAGCCAGGCTAAAAATAAAAAAAAAACCCCCAACAAACACACCAACTAGGTGAACAATCAATTTATTTTAAGTTTCTCTGGCAACCATTTCCCTCCAGAGCAGGCAACAACTCCCCAGTCGAAGCGTGTGAGCAAACAAAGTTCAATTTGCAGCAGTTCCATATCAGCAGGAATTAAGCCAACCTGTTATTTATGTGCCTTTCCACCCTTCTTCATTGTACAGAGTGTCTTACACAGCACATCCTAAATCCTTTCTCCGCCGAAGTAGGACACAGATGGAATTGAGAAATCTGTACCCCACTGAAGAAACTGCTGCAGTGGAATTGCACTTTGGAGAGCGGGTGGAGATTACTGGAGGTGGAAAAACTCGTTTGGGATGCAGGGCACAGGACTTGTAATGAAGAAAAGATGTTTTCCACTTACCAGCAAACTCTGGCTATGCTTTTACCTCTCATACACTGCGTTTTATTTGTTCATACAATCACAGAATGGTGAAAGTTAGAAAAGGGCTCTGAGCTCAAATCAAGACTGTTCATTCAGAATACCTGAGTCTTCTAGTAATTCTAATGTAAAACAACTACAATTTTATCTAAATGAAGTAAATTCCAGTATTGATGCTTAAATGAAAACAAAAGAAGGGGAAGGATTTGATAAAAAAATACTTTGTAGGCATCCTTAGTAAGCCTGAATAAAAAGCAGACTCTCTTTTTGCATGAGGAATCTCAGGCATTAAAAATTTAGATGGGAAGCAGTGCAAGAGACTTTCTGTGCAGAGAACTGAACGCTGGAGCCTCTTTCTCCAAGGTGATTTGCTCACCAGAGCACTCCTGTGATGGAAGGCTGTTTTCCCAGGCCTCCATGTGACAAATACCACAAAAAACTCCATTTTCAGTGCCCACATTTTACTGTTTCCTCTGAAAGTACAAAAGACGCCTCATGGTCCTGCCTGGCGTTTATTAACACACCAGGAGAGACTTCAGAGACAGACAAAGTGAATGCTGGAAAACTGGGAGAAAGAATGCAGATGTGGGGGAGGCCTCACATAAAACATGTGGAGGAGCTAATGGCATCGTTAACACCAAATTAAATGGAGTTTTAATGAGCGTTTTCCCCACAGGAGACAAGGCAGTAAAAATGCTACTTGCTGCAAGTAGGAACTACGTGAAGATTTGGGGAGACTTTTCTGAATCTCTGAGACTCAGTTTGTGTCAATGGAATTTTTTAGCAAAATGCCATGATATAAATACTCAGTATTCTGTAATCTGTCAGATTTCTTCACCACCCAGAAGCATAACTTTTTATCTCAATCTCTCCCTCTGAAGAGGTTGGTAAAACAAACATTTGAGATCTATCGTTACATATTCAAAATCAGGTTGAAAATTGGGTTTGGATTATGTAGCTGAAGTGTTAATTTTATTATTGCTATTATTACTTAGTCAGCTATTTGACCCCAAATTTTAAAAAGGAGTCATCAAACTAAAGAAACTTCTCTCCAAAAGTGGATGATAAAATTGACATTAGTTCAGATTGGTTGGATGAAGAATGGAAGGGGGCATTCTGACTGAGTTTTCCTCCTGCTGATTACCTGTGACTGAGAAAGAAAACTGAGAGATGGTCTGCTCCTGGCATAGAAAAGGGATTTAAGTAGTGTCTCGAGTCCAGAAATTTAAAAGGTACCTACAGAAGAGTGGCCAAAAACTGCACATTTGTAGATGATATTAAGCACTTGGCCCTATCTATGCAGACCTTCCATTAACTGGTTTCTTCAGAATTGAATTTATACTTCAAAGGATTGAATTTTCAGGTTGCCATTTTAGCACAGTTAAATTTTCTAATATTAATGGCCATAAATTAAATCTAGTTTAGTTCAAAATCTAGTTATGTATTTAATTCCATTAACTTCCTGGCACAGAAAACCTACCCAGACAATTAGATGCTCTGTACACTTGTAACTAACAGCAATATTTATTTAAAAGTGTTTTCTAAAAAAGTCCTGTCTCTCTTTCCCCTAAAACCAATACAGTTTCATAATTTTTTTTCCTGGTGGCTTTTCCCATTTATATCTTGGCTCCAGAACCACAAAGAGTGAAGATGGATGGAGCCAATCCCTGTGTAATTCTCAGATTCGTCTTGAAGCCTCTTTCCTTTTTATTTAGCTTGTGTGGATGAATTAAGTTAAATTGGCATGCAGCTGAGTAGAAGCCAAATCATTTTATCTGTATTCTATTGTAAATTATTAATTCTTGTGACTCATTAATGCATATTAAATGCAGAAACCTTTAGATGCTGAATAAACATTCTGCAGCTGGACAAGATTTTAAATGCAGCTTTTCTTTAAATGCAAAGCAAAAATGAACAGTTTCCATGTAGAGTAGGAGCTGTGGCATAGTAACCATGGCCTCTTTTTGTCTTTATCTAATTCTCATGTATCTAGTCAAGCCAGGAAAAAGAAAAAAAAAAGGAAAAAAAAAAAATCACTACTCGATTTCTTTTCTGAATTAGAGATACATAATCAGTCTATGAATCCATTCAAAGCACTGTGACTTAAAAGCAACAAGCACAAGGCACTGGGTGACACCAAACTCTGCCCCCTGGATTGCCAGGTAACAGACACTGCTTGGGAAACAACCACGCAGGATCCCAGCCTGGTACTGCCATCCTGGACTTTGAAAGGGAAGTTGTTATGCTCTCAGTGCTCCTTTGCTCAGAACAATCTGGTTGCATTGACAAGACACCAGAGTTTTAAAATCCACCAAAGAGGAAAAATATCAATGTGATCTCTACAAATTCTACCTTCTTGAGCTAGATTGGTTTTATCCCATATCTAATAAAAAGGATACAACCATCTCTGGTTTAACACTCCTCCTGTACAACTAGGCAAGTTTTAAAGCTGTTGGAAAACCAAGATAAAGCATTTCTAAATCATAACAGTGGACAGTTATCATAAAACATGACAAGAAAAATAAGTGGTGGTATCAGTGTGGCAGAGAAAGGTCACATTTCTACAGATAGAAAGGAAAAACATGCACATACCACTTCAAATGCACATTATTTATTGTTATTATGAGTGGTTAAATGAATCAACACGTAGAGCAGTACCAGGCCAGGCCAGATGCAGGGAAACACAACACAAAAGAGATTGCAGCTGCTGCTGATTCAAGAAGCAGCATGCAGGTGCTTTTTAGCTAAAATTCTAAATTTCCCTTTTAATTTGGAAATGATCTTGGCTCAAAGCACTCAAGGACAGCATCTGTACACAGACAACACTCGTGCCAATTGCCTCCTGTGAACTAAACCACTTGGCTGTGCTGCAAAATGCACCTTTCAAATTGAGAAGATCTGCTTTTAAAACTCTCTGTTTTGAGGCAGAGCATCAAAACCTGCAGCACTGAGTTTTACTACAATTGCTGGGCTGCACACAGCACTGAGAAGGAAAAGGCTCCTTTCTCAACCTTCCCTCTGCAAGTTTATCCCAGATAGCGAAATGAGACACCTTCAAGCTTGATTTTTTGCAAGATTTGATTACGACTGTATCACAGACACCTAAGAGAGGATTCCTTTAAAGTTTCATCTGAAAGAGCTGGGAATAAATGTGCTTACGTCCCCTCCTTTTGTATCTTCCTCTTGCTCACACTTAAGGCAAAATAAAAATCAGTGCAAACTGAAGCTGTGTTAAAAAGGGACCCTGGATTCAATATTTTGCTTGTCACACTTTTGTTTCTACTCACATAACATGTGAATTACATCCACGCTTCTAATAAGAGGAGAAAGAAAAGGTTGGTTATGTAGGAGAAATTGGGAGATGGAAGAGGTTATTTGTCATTTAATAGGATGTACTGAACACTGCAATTTCTGCTTCAGCATCCTTTTAACCTTCAAATAAAGAGAATTATTAGTATTTACTCTCTTCCTCCCTCTTCCCTTGGAGATGCTACTTTGAAGTTATATTCTATATATTATTTCTAATATGTGAACACATCCACACACCTCAGAGCCTGAGCTTCAAGCCCATCTTCAAGTCTTTCAGTTCATGCCAAGTTGTTTTATTAGGTACAGTTTAATCCTTCCTTGGGGCAAGAAAGCATGACTGGATATCTCCCTGACATCCACAAAAAAGCTTAGAATTAGTCTGCAATTCTTTCTTACTTTTTGGGTTGGAAACTGTCACCATGGAATTAATAATATTGGGAATTTGTAATACTCCTCAACCAAGGCGATTAAACCAGTGAGAAGCAGGAGTGGGTTTCACAGAAGTTTCACCAGAATCCTAGAATCATTTAGGTTGGAAAAGCCCTCTAAGATCATGGAATCCAACCATTAACCCAGCACTGAACCACAATTCTGGGCCTATTAACTACAAGAAAAAGCACAAATGAGTTCCAATGTGTCCTTTCAGGGGTGTTGAAGTTTTAAGGCATTTTTCCTGCTTCCAGAAGTATTTTTTTTTAACATGCATTGTGATTCTGTGCAAGGAAGGATTATTAACTCATAAGCAAAAGATAGACCTGATGAATTATTTAAACGTGTTCTGAAAACAACCCAGTCCGTTAGCATTTAGGCAGATAAATATAACACAGGACATTTCTGTAGCTTCACCAACCCTGTGAAGTGACCAAAGTGACTAAAAGACCTCCTAGACATTAAATACCAATATTTAATAGCAGTATTTATAAGTTTATTCAAGCTAACTAAACACTGGGCTGAGAGTCAGTACACAGTAAAAATCTCAGCTGCATCTATATGATTTTTCAGTCGCATGATATGCAAAGCACTGGGCTGCACTTCCCCAACTTTGAGCTTGGAGAAGGCAGTGGCACTGATTGAATAAAATTCCTGCAACTTCACCACAAGCCAGAACATGTGCCTCGACTTTCAGATGTGCATCCCCTCTCAGAGGCAGGAAGCAATTACTTCTATTTCTTCCCTTTCAATAACACACTTGCATCTGCATAATGTGGTTCTGGGGCAGATTATTGAAATTCCTTGACACAGCAGCAGCAAGCACACAGGCTAGTTTGGGCTCAGCCTCTCCTGCTGATCCCACATGCTTGTAATTACACAGGGACTGTTATTAACCTGCAGGGAAAGATCAGGGATCTTTCAATTCCCACTCTGCATTTTCCTGGTTTACTCCAGGCAAGTGAGGCTGCTGTCAATCTTGTCAGACCGAACAGGTCCAGGGAGAGTCAACAGCCATAAAACTCAGCTGATCGCCTGGAGAAGTGAGGAGGTAACTGAACACCAGAGTGAAAAAAAGGAAAAGGAAGCATCCTATATGTATAGGGTATCCTTGAGCTGGTAAATTTTATCAGAATCTGGGTTTGGATGCAGATTTCCAGCACTTTTTGATAACCATCTCAATAATCTCATGGATAAGAGATCTTACAACATTTAAATATTTTTCATTTAGAAATAAAAGGGGGGAATTTAAGGCCACAGCAGCCACATTTATCAACCTAACAAAACACCTGAAAGAAGCTGCAATATGAAATTTACAGTCAAAATACACAAATGGTAAAAAAATACCATTTCAGTCAGAAAGCTTCTTGGCAGCTAGTGTCTAATTTGGGGTATTCAGCCAGCTTTTTATGAGCCTGTATTTCATTTTGTCACAGGATTTTCCAAATTGAAAATGGTGAAGAGATCATTTAAAATACTACAACTGAAATAATTCTTTATATTGTTGTTGATTCAACAGTGTACTGGACACCTGCCAAAACCAGAAGCTATATTCAATTAGTTTAGGAACATATGTCTTCATGTGTTGGGAAGAACTGGGGTGCAATTAAATTCACAAAAATTATTCAGCAGATGGAATCAAATGAATGTGTTCCTGTGTCTCATGTTCATAGAATTTTGTTTATTTTATTTTTTGCTTAAAAAACCAAAAAAAACCCAACCAAAACCAGCCATAAATCTAAAAAGATATATATTTTATATTTTATGTTGAGATGTAAAGATGAAGATCAGAAGTTGTTTTGAACACAAGGATTAAATTTGTATGGTCTGTATTTCTTAAATCCCAATGTATACAGTGTAGAGCATTTCTAGCCAGGAAAGCAACAAGTGAAAGTATTTCAAAATGTGCAGGAATAAAGATAATAAAGATATGCATGAATGAAAATACTGCCCCACTCCAGGGTTTTTTGCACTTTAAAGTACAGTAATTTCAGGATTATAAAACGCACCTGATTATAAACCGCACGTCCGGGTGTCGACAACTATCTTGGGTTACAATACAGAGTGTGATAAAAGGTATCTGTTCTATCACCATCTGTTGAGGGTGGGGACAGTGATCCTTATCTCAACGGCAGATATTCTGCTAATGGGCCATCCATTGAAACCAGGCAGGGCATTGTTCTTTATCTTTTCACAACCCATCCTTCCTCCAGCCAGTCATTTTCTGCTAATGGCCATTGAGTCCCACTGTGGGACTGCTAAAATTACTGCATCCCATTGGGAGTTGCTCCAGCCAGGGGGGAGAGCCCAACATTTCTGATCAAGATAAAAACAGAGGTTTTGGGACACTAAGGGAGCCCCTTTCTCCACTGGACTCCAGAGGAAAACCGGATTTCTCCACATCACCACTGGACCTCCGGAGGGAAACTGCACCTTCTACAGGAGCACTGCTCCAACTGAATCACATCTGTCACTGCAGGAGGATGCAGCCACCATTTAATGGGACTGCTACCAACACCCTGCCTGACGGGGTGTCAGGTTGTACTCTGACTTTGTCAGGGTTTGGAGTTGGTTTCTTTGTAGTACTGTATTTCTATTTTTAATTTCCCTAGTAAAGAACTGTTATTCCTAATTCCCATATCTTTGCCTGAAAGCCCCTTGATTTCAAAATTATAACAATTTGGAGGGAGGGGGTTTACATTCTTCATTTCAAAGAGAAGCTCCTGCCTTTCTTAGCAGACACCTGTCCTCCAAACTAAAACAGCAACTTTTTGTTCTTTGTCCATATATAAGCCGCACCTGATTATAAGCCGCACTTCTGGGTTCGGACCAAAATTTTAGTCAAAATGGTGCGGCTTATAATCGTGAAATTACTGTGTATTTGTCTCCACCCTCAGCATTCAGTCTACTCTGCTTCACCTGGGACCAGAAAATGATTAAAACAATTAAGAATAAATCCATGCTTAAATGCGCAGCCGCATCCTCGGAAAAGAAAAACTGCAGCGTGCATCTACTCCAAGGCTGGAGCACGTGAGTAGAGTGAAATGCAGATGTAGAAATGTAGAACCTCCTTGACACTTTACTCAGAGCTCAAAACCCTTCTGACAAGCTCTGTGCAAAAGTCTGTTAAAGCACGAGGTGAAGCTGTGCAGCAGAACCTGGTTAAGGAGCAGACTAAAGAGGAGGAGTGAGTCACCCCTTCTAGAGCCCTGAAAGAAAGTGTGATGTCCCACACTTCCCGATGGGAATCAGCCAGCCTGAGTGAGAGAGGCAAAGCACCAAAGCAGACAATCACTCCTAGTCAGAGCTTCAGCTTGCTGAATTCCAAGAGGAGCCTGAAAGAAGGGAAAGTGAATTCCCAGTCTGATAGCAGGGAAATGTTAATCTGTGGGGATGTGGGAACAGGGAATATTCAGCACTCACAAAAGGAAACCTGGGCTTCACTGCACGGGTCCTTGTGCTCAGATTTTGCATTCTGTGGCAGCTGAGCATCTAAATGAAAAGGAAGCATACCTGAAAATTTCTACTTTTATTGCTGATAGGTAAATAGATGATCCAGAAGTGAAATATGTCTATTAGTGAGTTGTAGACAATGGGGAGGCCCCTGCTGGCAGCAGGAAGGACCTAAAAGCCCTTTCAGGAGCACAGCAGTGCTCTGAGGACTTGTGGGTTTGGTGTTGCCTAAACTGAAAGCATATTGAAAAAAAAAAAAAAAAAAGAAAAGAAAAAAAGGAAAAGAAAAAAGTTCCTTTATAGCACAGACCAAGCAACTCATAGACCTTTTCTTAGAATCCAGACTGAGAAACAGAGGGCATTAGGCAGGGCACAAACAGAGCTGTTTTTATGAGGAATTGCTTCTTCCCAGATTCTGCAGCTGCAGCCCCTACTCACAGCCCAGTATTTCCAGCTCCAAAATCTCCCCATCACCCCTAGTTTATAATTCTCATCACTGGAGAACAGCTTTGACCAGTACCCTTTAACTTTTCCATATCCACCTATCCAGCTGGCAATTCCTTTGTATTTGCCCTGCATGATGAGTTTTTCTCCATCTGAGCAAAACCCTCTCAATTTCATATTAGCCAAAATTTAATGAGCAAACATCTAATAATATCATCTAATCATGGCACAAAATCATTAATCTCTACCCATCCTGAAAATTGTATTTTATTCACAACTGCTTGTAGTTGACCCCTTAGCTATCTTTCTATCCAATTTTTTTCCAACTTCAGTAATCATTTCCCATGGAATGCTAAAGTAATGTTTTGTTTCAAAGAGATTGACTCTCCTTCATGAATCATGTTAAAAAAAACAGCTAATCTGTGCCATTAGTCTTCCCAAACCAGCATGGGGAAAAAAATCCATTTATACCAGTTCCCATTGCTTCCCATTCACTTTCAGCTTCCCACCTATCATTTTTTAAATTCTGGGTTACAACTTACCACAGAATTGACCATCAGAAAACCAGCAGCTGCCTCACATTTTCTCTTTCTGAGTACAGATGCCATGTTCACCACTCATCTCTCCTGCTGGCCTATCCTCTGACTCCTGTGAAATCCAAGCACCATAAATGCTGTTTACCAGCTCTGTGCTTGACTGCCAGGCTCATTTTCAGCAGGCACCTGATCACCCACATGCACCACATGAACCCCACGGAACGCTGGCACAAAGCACTCTTTTTTCTCTCCAGACTCAAAGAACAAGTGGTCCTACATGTTGAGAAAGGTATGAATATGTTATATGCACCCCAAATATCAACAGGAAGGAACACATTTTTTTAAAAAATTTCTCCCCAAATGCTACTCCACAGCCTCCTTTGCTGACTTTCTAATTTTAATGTGCTTTGCACATTTATTTTTGATGGCTGATAGTCCTGCAGGTATCTGAGCAATATTCAGTCCCTATAGAAAGCTGCCATCTCTTCCTCAGGAAAATAAAATATCCCCAGTCCCTCCTAGTACTATCATTCTTTTAAAACTACATTCAAAACCATTTTGTGCCTCTGAGTTATTTCTCCAGAGGAATCCCACTAAAGTTCACCTAAGCTGAAATGGCTCGGAGCATTTTTCACACCGTGTCATACCTGTTTCAGCAAGATTCTGGCTGTACCACTTGTTCCAGCAGCAATAACAATAAATTGCCTCCTTTCTATTCCTCAAACACTGGCTTGTATTGCTTCCTTCAGCTGTCAACACTGCTATATAGGTTTTCTCCTAACAAATCTATCTACCCTTGCCATGAGCCCCCGCTGACTCAGGTCTCTCAGGTGGCTCTAAGCCTGTAAAGTGATCCTCACCTTTCATTCCTCAAAACATTTCTAACTCACTGTGACTCTGATGCTGGACATATTTAATGAGCTCCCTCTTCTCATCTCAGTGGATTGCTCTTTCTTTCCTTCCACACGCTGGGTGCTTCTGGCTTTTCCCTCACATTTTTTTAAGAGCAGGACTATTCCGTGTGTTCTGCAAGCAAACACAGCAGCAGCAGCTGCTCCGGAATTCCCACAGAGAAGGATCTCCTGGTGCCACAGAAGTGTTTATCCCTGACCAGGAACAGGAGAAAATGGAGGAACACTTTCTTTGCACATCTCCTGGTCTGTCAAAACAGTTGCTCTGCCTGCCAGCACTCGCTACTTCACGACTGGCATATTTCACTGGTGTCAGCGAGACCCAAAAGCCACCAACTGCTCGTGAAAAAAAAAATTAAAAATTAAGAATGAATGGAAATGAGGTTCACAAAGGCAAAACAAATTATTGTATTTTGCCATCGTGTTGAGGCCCATGCAGGAAATACACGCCATGCTTTTAGAAGCCCTGTCAGAGGACTGAAGGAAGAGCCCTGCAGGGACTGCAGCTCTCTCTTGGTCCAGCCCCCAGGGAAAAGGTGGCAAGAGGCTGGGATAGATCCCAAATACAGACTAAACTGCTCTCTGGCATTTCTCTTAGCTGCCATTTCAGCCTCTGAAGATACTTCATACCAAGCTTTATCCTAGGAAGTTTCTCATTCTAGAATCATATTCCTTGCCAATTCTCCATTCCTCAGAATTTTTAGCACAGGCTTACCCTCCATCTTCTGCCAGCCCCAGTCTTCCCAGTTTATCCTCAGTCCCACTTATCTTCTACACTCATCCCTACTTCCTTTTCTTTGTTATTTGAGCATTCCACCTGCTCTACTCCTCAAGATGCAACCCATTTCTCTTTATCCATTCTTCCTATTTCCCCTCATTCACACGCTCTCCTTCCTTAACTCTTGATGCAGTTCCTGGGTTATCCATGTTTTCTCACCAGTTCCTGTCCCTCTCCCATGGCTGTTCACAAAGCCATGGTTCAGCCCAGCCTGCTCCCTGACTGCAGGTGTATCCACCATCCAGCCTCATTAGTACATGGATTTCCACCAGATTTCAGAACATCAGCCGAGGGAGCAAGTGCAGTTAGAGAACTGACAAACAGAACCAAACACAGCACATAATTTGGGTGTGTTTTCAAAAGAAAACTTCTTTCTCAAAAGCACAGAAGAACTATCATTTTTCTAATCAAAGCTCACAGAATTAAAAAAAAAATCAACAGAGGAAAACCAGCTAAAACAGAACAAATCAACTCAGCTTCAGCAAGTGCTTAATAAAATGAGCCAAGTTTCTAATAGTGGCAAGTATCTGACAACAATTTTATCCCCAGCAGTAGAAGCATTTTTATAATACCATCACAGAATGATTTAAGTTGGAAGGGCCCTTCAAGATCATCAAGTTCCAAACCCCCAGCATGGGTAGGGATGTCACCCACCAGACCAGGCTGCTCAATAACCCCATCTAGGCTGGCCTTATCTTCTAATCAGGCTTAAGTAAATATCAGTTGTGATTGTGCAGCATCCTTACACTGGTACCGTGTCAGCGCCTGAGAATCTCACCACGGAATTTATTAGAGGATGAGCAGTAAGGAAAGTGGAACTTGATTTTTTTTCCTTCATCCTAAGTACTGAAACAGCCACGTTGCCTAAGAGAGTGAACCACATCCCTAATTAACAGAGAGAACATCATTACCTGCTTAATATACTTCTAATGCATATTGGTAAAGCCACAATGAAGTAGCTTCTTTATAAAATATAATCTGACCTGTCACTTGACGGTCTTTCAGAAAAAAAGGTGGAGGAAGAGATTTAATATTTGCTGTTTTCAACTTACCCCCAATTTACTTAGCATGTGTTACTCCATTATGATTTAATTTAGACCAGAAAACTGCATGGCTGCTCAAGCAGTAAATTTAAAGTGTAAATGGATTCTTGGCGGCCAATGGCCCAGTTTCTGCTTCTGTTTCCATAGAAACCCATGTAGGAGTGGCAAGGAGGCATCACTTAAAATATGAACTTAAGGGTTTACTTCTCCTTTTTTCCTCCCTCTCATCTCCAAGCAAATGGGAGGTAGTTTAAAATTTCAGTCCCTTCTTTCTCACCCTTTAATTTTACTCCAGTAAGCATATGAAGCAATAATCCCACTGGCCAGCAACTTCCTCTGCTAAATTACAGATTCTAGGCTGCAGGAAGTGTGTACTTGGAACAGGAGGAGGAATGCCACACTCTCACACACCTCACACGTTTGGTACCATACCACAAACTGTTTCTGTCCAGTGAAATTCATACTGATGAAGGGATGTAAATATAGAAGGTAGAAAAATCATCCTTGAAATGAGATGTACAGCACTAAAGCTGCATAAGAGGAAACTGTGACTCCTCAGGACAGATGCTACACACAGCTAAATTCACCTGCTAGGTTAATAATGATCCTCTCATTGATCACTCTCACAAAATCTTCAACCAAAGGTTCAATTTATGAATATCTGTGATGAGTCCCAAATGCAGTGTATTTCCTACAGCAGTATGTCCTGTAACAAAAATGTCACTTTACCAACACAAAAATTTAGTGAGTTTGTTTATAAGAAAGGGTTAAAGTCTTCAGATGTGACAAAGCAATTCTTTAGAGGAGTCATAGAGACAAATGGTACCAGAACTAAGATTTCATGTTAAGACAAAGATATAGAGATAGGCAGCGTCTCAGTCCCACCACTGGGTTTATTTAATTGCCAGCAAGATCCAGTGCACACATTCTGAGCCTACTTTGGGCACTTCTTCAGCACTGAACCTTTACAGGCTCTTGCAGAAATGAGCCCCACATCACAAAAGCAAACAACCAAAGCCCCCTCCCCTGAACCAAAGCAGGTCAGGCAGGGAAACAGAGGAGGAACCAGTGAAGAAGTGAAGGCCACCATTCACTCATCTTCCTCAGTAGGTCCTTTCCTGCTCCTTAAACAATTTTTTTCCTCCTTCCCATGGAGTTCTAACACAGTAACCTACCCAGATATAAAATCCATGAGGGTTTGCAAACTTTCCTTCCAGAAAGGGGGGAGCTCAGTCACAGTGCACTAACCTCTTTTCCTTTTCACTCCATAGCAGATGTCTGGAGCCTGAGCCACTTATCTTCCTCAAAAAGCACTTGCAAATAAAAACGTTATCTTTTCCTGCTGGCATTCTTTGGTGGGCAGCAAGGCCAAAATCTTTCTTCACCCAGCATCAAAAAAAAAGAGAAAAAAAGGAAGTAGCTACCAAGGGGACATAATTTCAGCAGCTAATTAAACTTGCTCTCCAGAACACATATGCCTTGTTATCATCAAACCTGCTGCCACATGGTAAAAGAAATAATTCAAAAAAAGAAAGAAAGAAATAAAATGTAAATTTTATTTACATGATCCACATTGTTCTTGAAGTCTCATCCCCCTGTTAGACACATGTTTGCAAAGGAGGAATTATGTTTATGGCTCTAAGAAGAGCCATACTCATACTTTGCCTGTTCATTAAAAAAAAAAAGGACAGAAACAAATCTTAGTTGTATTTCTCAATATTGCATAGGTTTGTATTGCAACAACATAATATTTTTTGATTCACAGAATCATTTTATCATAAACCAGCCCAACCATTCAGCTGAGAGCAAGATTTCTAACTGTGTTTTGCCTGAGAATTCCAAGACACCCAAATCTTGTGCAGACTAAAGGTAAGGATAAATTGCCTTTGGATATTTATTTTTATCTATGCAGTGCCTGTGGTACTTCACAATTAAAGTAAGTGGGGCATCAAAACCTATTGAGGTATGAGGGAATAATTATGCATCAGAATATAAGGAAACCAATTAAGCCGCAAGCATCCTTCAGAATAAACCCCTGATGCTCCCGGACAAACAGCCATCTTCCATGTTTGTGCAACACAAATGAGATAAACAATCCTTTGGAAAAATCCTTGAGATGCCATGGTCTGTACTGCAGCTCAAGCCAGTAAAACCTGACTGTTCCAACATAAAAGGTACTTTCTAAAATTTTAGCTAATCTCCATGTGCTACTTGTTGGATCTTCTGCTGTTCAGCTGTACGATAATGACTTACAAGTATTTTTTCTTACATCGCTAGTTCTAAATAATAGAGAGTTGTACAAATCCCTTCCAGTTGAATCCATGCTAATCACAGTGAAGGCTTTGCTGTACCTATTTACAAGCACAGCAAATTTTCTGGTGGCACCTCTAAGGCTCAGGAGGCTTAAAATGATGATTGCTGCATTTAGAAGTAACATTTTCCTTGACTCCTGTGTGTGACAGAGGGAAAAATGTCCTCTAAATAAAAAACCATTCTCCACCTGAGATCTAGATCTGAAGGATTTCAAATCTCACCCATCAGCAATTTGCAACTCCATCCAAAGGTCAAATGATAAAGCAGAAAATTTAATATACTTGAATAAAATAGTTTATTATCCAATATGTCTGTTCTACACATTTATTAAAGTGAATTCCACTGATTTACAAGCTGGGTCCTACATGAAACTATGTTGAATACCTCTCATTGATCACTGAAATCGGGGGGGGTTTTTTGCTAAAAATACATTGGTGGATACAATAAAATGACAATTATAATTTTGGTGTTCTTACACAGAGGTGATGACTCATTCATTAAAATATTTAAATTAGCAAGCCTACTGCTAGCTAAGATGGCAGATGCTAACACAGCCAAAGACTCAACACTCTGCATTATGCATGACTAACAAATCTTTGTGTAGAATGATGCGTAAATATTCCATACCAAGCAAATAGGCTTTGTGGAAAGTACCATGACCTGTAACACACACCGATCACATCCCAAGTGTATTCAAAATACCCCTGATTATGTCACACAAGCAGAGAAGAACCAGCTCACACATGCTTAGCTCAACTCATCATAAATGAGTATTTTTGCCATCTGCCAGGATTGGAAATTGAGTTTTCATAGTGAAACCCCTGTTTGCATCTCTGGTTTTGAATCTCTACTGCCTATTTGTGTTCTGCAAAAATACCAAAAAGTATAATATGACCAATAAGTCATCTAAGAATTTTATATACCTGTAGTAATGCAGATATAAACTAACAGTCTATGATCATTGTCCAGATATGAGCAGAGTTTCATATAATTCTTTACATCATTTATTTATAAACTCGATGGTATGAAAATACAGACTGCTTCATATGAGATCTTCAAATTTACCACATGGTTCTTACACTTTTAAGCTTTCCCTGCTCTCATCCTTTCCCACAAAAATTAAAAGCATTTTGAGTTCAGGAAAGGCTTTCCTGCTTTCCTGTATGCTTCAGTTCACACTCCATTACTTCCTGCACAGAGATAGAAACATGAACCTCTGTTAAACCTACCAGAACAGCATCATGGGGCAGACTCAAATCTACCACTTATTTACCACTGAGCTGCACTTTCCCTAAAAATTCTTCGATTATCCTCTAATTTCCAGTTTAATTTTGCGTGTGTTCCATTACAGGGTTCACAGCACCAGCGTGTGTCAGCAGAGCTCCTTCAGCAGAGAGATGGGAAATGCTGATAAGAGGAGCTTTTCTGCTGGCTCCAGAGCATCATCTCTGAGCAAACAGCTCAGGCTCACTGAGCAAACAAAAGCTCCTTCACGTCAGCAAAGTAGCAACTGCACGAAAAACGTGGCCGCTGTGTCAATGTCAAGCAAGGGGCAGAACTGTCCCTACCCGGCTGCTGTGACCACAGCACGAGGATGCTGCAGGACAGAGGAGAAAATACTGAATTTATTCTGTGGAACACCTTTAACATCACAACAGTTACAGGAGCAGGAACATCACACCAGCAGCAGGAGTTTTCTATTAAAATTCGAGGCTCACCCAAGTCGTGCTGGCATTTCTATGCTCATAGAAAACCAAGGCTTGGAGCTCAATCTAATGACACAACAATTTTACAAGTGTCTTGGATGCGTGGAAGAAGAATCTGGGGTTCTAACAAGACCACATGAGCAATCCAATCCTCAGCCACTTGGGAATGCTGTTTATTTCAAAAACAAGTTCTTAACTTCTTTTTTTTAAACTACTGGAGTAGTCACTGGACTAAAGCAAAAGCCACCCAGGCTTTTCCACTGACATGCAGAAATGCCATAATCCATTAACAGAAGTGTATTTCATTAGCATCCCCTACCTCTCCATTTCCCATAAAATGTCAAATAATTGTGAGAAACAAAAAAAATATAAAGTCCCTCATTAAAAGATCAAGAAAAGATGTTAAAATGTAGACCAACATTAAATGGCATCTCCAGGATCCAAGGAAATGTCTGTAAGGTATTTTCCTAGAAAAAGAATTATTCTGGAAATACCTGTTTGAATTTTTTCCCCCTTTTTCTATCAGGGTATAATGTGATTGGACTTGTAGATTTAATTCTAGAGAAAAAGCTTTTTGTTCCGGTGAAATGTTTTAAGTCAGGCTGCTTAGTAATAGGAGAAACAGATCTCTTAGCTTTAAAATCAAAGCTACAATATTCCAATGAAGTCACATGAAGTTAGGCAGCTGAGTGGAACTACTGGCACAGCAGCAGTCAGGTTCCAAAAAATGGATATTAGAAGTAAGCATTTCATTGTCAGCCTCAGCTTTGGGAAATCTGAAGTACTTGACACATGAAGGAATGTTTGATTCCTTTTCCTAGATTAGAAACCTGCTTTAGGGATAGTCTGTATGTTCCTCTGCGGCTCCATGCCTACCTGGCTTCTATCAATAAAATCACTACAAAACCCACCTTCAGTTTAGTAGTTGTCCCCAAAGAAAGAAAAGACCTGATTTATTTCATACAGCAGTGAAGAAGCTTGTGCCAGATGCCTCTGTTTCCTCCATCCTTCCCTTTTTGCAGCAAATATCTCACTCCAGGGTACAGAGACAAGTTGTTTTCTCTAAACACCTGGCAAAATGTTAGAAAATACAAGACCCCTGAACACAGACCACATCTGCCCCAGGGAACACTTAAACCAAACCAAAAAATCCAGCAGTGAAATTCAAACCTGCCTTCTGACTGCTGAAAGTAAAAGTTGCCAATTTAAGTTCCAACACTGTTCCTTTCCCTACAGAAAAATGAGGCTCAAAAGGTGCAATGAAATAAATCCCCACAGCTTCAATACAGCAAATAAATGAACAGTTCTGCGAAGTCCAGCTCCAGACCAATGTCCTGACATTCCCTGTTGCTGCTGTGTAAGGTTATACACGGAACCTGAAGATGCCAATCCTAAAAATTCTGCTCTTGCTGAAACTTGTTTCCTTACAAAGCACGGGTTGGTCTTCCCACCCATTGCAAGAGATGTTTCCAAGCCATGAGTAATATAAATCTTCCCCCAATGACAATAATTTTGCAGCCTCTACATTACACCTCTGACCTGTAAAGGATCTACTACAAGATCTATTACAAGAAATATCAGTCCAGATTGTCTGTTGAGTCATAACATAAACCAGGTATCAAGATGATCACCAGCAGTGCAGGTGAGGGAGGAGTAGATGCTGCCAGAGCTATTTTCTCATGTTCAAGATGTATTCAAAAATTTGTATTTAGTAGTGTAAATTAAGGTCTTTGCATGTTCCATTTGGAAAACAAGGGGTTTTTTTATAAGGAATGACAACAGAAATATTCTAAAACCGTCACATGCAAAACACTCTGTGCATGAACAGAATGTAAAACCTTTCCTGAAAGTAGCACATCACCAATAAAATCACAGTGCTACCTCTTTTTCAGAATTCTTTTAGTCAGTTACAGATAACTGTAGGAAGGTCTAGGTTTTCAGAAAAGTGGTTTTGCTCCTGTAGCAATTAGTAGGATACACAATACTTATAAAATTAGTGTTAAAATGGAACAGGTGGTGTCTAACTCTAGCAAGCTTCCAGTTAACTATGGCAGCCATAAAGCTACCAGCTTTGACAGCTTTCCCTTTCAGCTTGTTTGATAAAGATGTGGCAGATCAAAGGTTTCCCCCAATATCCACACCCAGAATATCCACTTTATATCCACACCTACAATGCAAACACACTCTGAAAACAATAATAATTTATTTGCTGTTACCTTCAGCTTTAGATCATGCATTTGTACACTGAGTTACTATTAATTTCTTCAATTATGTTCCATCACTTAATCAAGGTTCACTGCTGCTGCACAGGCATTTAGAGAATATTCAGAAAATACTAGAAGTAGGAGTAAAGAGACAAAAATCTGCGTTGCTATAGCTAAAATATGTGCAGTCTAGAACCACCTCCACTAGGTACCATCCTACTCCTCCAAACTGGGAATATTCAAAGTGTCTTCTCACTCTGTCAAGCTGCACATTCCAATCCCCAGCAAGACTTGAAAGGCAGGTCCTCAGGGCCAGCTCCTTGTGTCCCCAGCTAGCTACTATCAACAATTTTAGCCACTATCTTCATCTCTCCACATTTACTCCATTTAAAACTCTACTACAAACTGCTGCTGAGGCTTGCTTAAGGATCAAGTCAACCAAGCTTTGCTAAACATATGCAAGTCTTCAATGGACATATGGTTAGTTTAGAAATGCAGCTGAGGTTCTGCTTCAATACATCATCGTCTCTAGAAAGCCCTGACAAAAATTAAGCATTCAATGACATTTCTGCCTAGGCACAGGTAAAACTACAGAGCAGAAGAACATAATCATCACCTTTTTAACTGTAAATAGTAATGTGAGCAGAAATTATCATCAGCATCAGAATTCTAAAATGCTGTTTACATCCTGGAAATGGGAATGGAAGCAAACTACGAAGGCTGTTAAGCAGACTCAGATTTTTAGCCCTCAAACATTATTAGATCCTACCAGCTGTCTCAAGGAACATGCACATTCTCTTCTGAAAACTTGACATCCTGGAGATTGGGATGCTGTCAGACCACAATCAAAAATGAAAATGCCTTTTTACAATTCTAGAAGAATTTAAATGCTGCAATTTGTATTGTCTACAAAATGTGTTGCTTTCTTTTGATATATATGTAGGCACATACACAGATAGGACTGCACCTATCGACCTATATAAATTATGCTTACACCCAAATAAACCAATCCCTTGGTCTGCCTGTCTATCAATCCATCCACATTTTATTAAACATCTCTAGGCAGAAGAGCACCAAAGAAATGCATTTAAAAGCTTGATATACTACAGTGACAGGGAAAAAAATTCAATGTTCTTCCCACCAGGTAGTGAATTAAATGCAAGAATCACAATAGCATTCTAATGTTTAAAATATAATCCAGAAGACTTTCCATCCTCCTGCCAAACACGCCAGTGAAAACAAATGAGCTACCCCCCAATCACAGCTTGGGACATGCAAGATTTAATGTTATATGATTATTTTTTTGGTGTAGAGAAACCTAAATAACCCAACATTTCTTTTTCTGGAAATAGAAACTCTTTTGTCACCCGTGTTTTAAATGTGACATTTTGAAGGGCTGTTATTCCTTAAATAAAGACAGCCTAAAATAATGTCAAAACCAGGGGCTAACAACTATGGAAATCACAAGTTAAAACTGCTTGTACATGTGTAGTTTTCCAATGGTAACACCCTTCATTTCTACTTATTAGGTTGGGATAAGGTCAAAGGTGATACTCAAGGAAAGAACTGCTTTCACACCTAAGGTGGGAAGTTATTCTTTGTGTTATGTGCTGGATGTGGATAAAGGAAATCGCATTAAATCCCAAAGATAAATAATGTGGTTTTAGGTCAGTAGAAGACATTTGGTAGAAGTCAAGATCTTTATGAATAAATCTCATTCCAGGCATAGATGGCAGCTCACAGTAATATCTATAAAAACAAGTTGCAATTTGTATTTCTTTAACCACGTACTAAATTAAGTTCTTCATATCTGAATGCAGCAAAAGGCAGCCTTTATATTCTTTGAACTTTATTTTTGTGTGCTTATGCACTGTAAATTCATAATCACAAAGATTAGGAGAACAGGCAACATAGCAAATATGTGTCAGGTTTGTATACTTCTGTATGGAATTGTCTTGGGTTTAATACAGGATGTGACCAGAAATGTGTGTTTTATCACTATCTTTGAAGCTGGGTGGGGCAGTGTTCCTTATCTTCATGGGACATATCACCTGCAAATGGGCCATCTGTTAACACCGGGTGGGGCATTGTGCTTTATCTTTTCCACAACCCACCCTTCCTCCAGGAAGGTATCATCAGGTAATGGCCCATTGAGTCCCACTGTATGACTGATGACTTCATCCCATCGGGAGATGCTCCAGCCAGGGGGAGGAGCCAAGCCTTTCCTACCTAGATAAAAACTGAGATTTGGAACACCAAAGCAGCCCTCTTTCCACTGGATACCAGAGGAAAACCGGATTTCTCCACATCCCCACTGGACCTCTGGAGGGAAACTGCACCTTGTACAGGAGCACTGCTCCAACTGAGCCACATCTGTCACTGCAGGAGGATGCAGCCACCATTTAATGGGACTGCTACCCTGCCTGATGGGGTGTCAGGTTGTACCCTGACTCTGTCAGTGTCATGGGTTTGTTCCCTGTAATGCTTTATTTTTATTTTCGTTTTCCTAGTAAAGAACTGTTGTTCCTATTTCCCGTATCTTTGCCTGAGAGTCCCTTAATTTCAGAATTATAATAATTTGGAGAGAGTGGGTTTACATTCTCAGTTTCAAAGAGAGGCTCCTGCCTTTCTTAGCAGACATCTGTCCTCCAAACCAGGACAGGAAGAGTAATTACAGCCGCACAAAATTGTGAAATCCCTGCTTAGGTTTGAGTCAATGCCATACTGATGGATTCAGTACCCTGGAAAGGCACTGCTGTCCTCTGAAAGTGACCTAAAAAGCTTAATTGAACAGTAACAGATATAACCAGTTGTTCTGTTACATAACCTAATAGAATAAGGAAAAACATCTGCATAAATACAAAGCATTCCAGTTTGGGGGAAAGAAAAGGGGAAGAGTTCAGAAGCCTGAAGGTAAGCCATTGTCTCTCAGGAGACTGTGGTCTACCCGCTTGAGCTGACAATGAGTTAGCAAGATTTGTGGACATCACCATGAAGAGCCAGAGCTCCATCCCATCTCCCCTGGACTTCTTTTTCAATGGCCTTCCCCTTGTGTACTCTCAGTCTGGAGTCACTAATTGCTCCAGGAGTTGCATTTAAACTGGTCTTGAGATTCACCCATGGCCTTGACCCCTTTTATGTCTTCCAAGCTTGTGATTCCAGCCTATGCAGTGATCTGAGGCCTCGAATGATGTGGATAAGTGAATTTAAGCAAGCACAAAACCAAAACTGAAGCCTGCAGAGTATCTGCCCTGATGAGCACATGGTTCCCAGGTTACAGAGCCAGCACATCCAGAGCTGTCCTGCCACCTGCTCACTGCCACCTCTGCTGCTTCCAACAAGGCCCCGACCTGCCTTATTTGCACTGTGATGAACTCAGTGACTCTGGTTTTTTGCATTCCAGAAAAAACCCCAAACCAACTCTCCTAATTCCAAACCTTTTAGTTAAAGCATTTAGAATCACAGAATGGATGGGGTTGGAAGGGACCCTCAAGACCATCCAGTGCCAGCCCTTTGAGGACATACAGAGTTGAAGTTCAACAAGGCTCAAAACATTTCCAGTATTAAAATCAGGAAGAGAATTCAAGTCTGGTTTGAGAAGCTGAACTGAACCTGAGGATTTCACTTAACCTTAGTCACTGTGAGTGAGATCAACTCCAGATCAATGCACGAGTCTCCTTGTGAGTGCAAATGTCAGCACGAATTCTCCAGCCAGAGCACAGAGAGCAGCCAGAGGGAACAGAGCAATTCCGTGCTATTTCTCCCTTTTTGTCTCTTTTGGAGAGCAATGATCCGGTGTTAGTGTCCTTCCAAAGGCACACATGATTAAAGTCATGACACTTTTAGTAGTTGTGCTGCATATTGCAGTATAAGCACAAAATTCCCTTGGGAATGTCATCTTTCCAATGTACAAATTAAGAGGAAAAGAGAAAACCAGAGAAGATTGTTTTTCCCTGAAGTCTGAAAATTATCTGAAAACTATGGAAGTTTTAGACTTTGGCTGCTATAATTTTAAAAATGTTAATTGGAAAAAAAGGCAAAAGTTTAGAGAGAATTCCTCCAATTAGCCAGCAGGACTCCACATTTGTGTTCTAGGGAAACAGAAGGGTTTGTGGTTTGGGATACTTTAAGTAGGAAAAACCAAAGCTGTAGTGTTAAAATTTTTATTACATTCCTGAGCCCAGGACTCACTTGAGGATTAAAGAAAAACTTATGCCTACTGAGGTCATCAACATCATCCTGAAGGCTCAGGATATCTTTCCATTAGTGCCTGAGCACTCTCCTTCGAGTGAGCAGTTATTCCTGAGAGCTTTAAGAGGATATTTATGCTCAGGTATCAGCAATTCATCAGCTGTTCTATTTAGAATAATCATTTGCTATCATCTCTCCTATTTACAAAAGCAATGAGTTAAGCTGTATTTCCTGGGAACACAGTAGAAACAAACAGCAGGAAGTTTCCATACTCAAAAATCCCTGACTGTGCCACAGTTTTGAAAAATGATATTATAATCTGCACAACTAGAGAAAAAACCTAAACAGGGCCCAACAACAGCTGTCCAGATATTCTGGCTCCCTGACCTCCTGCACTGCCATCTTCCCCCCTCATCCTCTGTTGCAGTGTGCCATCCCCTCTGCTATTTTTGTTTCAGAGCAGAGCTATGAACCTTTTTTTTTGGGGGGGGAACAAGACAATCCCATACTCATCTGTATTTATAATTCCATATTTATTTTTCTTTTAATAAATGGCTGAGGTGTGGGGTGGGACAAGCTTTCTATCCAAAAAGAACATTTTACACCTTTATTGTTACACAATCTCTTGCCATGATTGCGGGGGATATCTTTAATGAGAAAAAATACTCAATTGCTTCTTCCACTGAGCCTGAAAGAAGGAAACTGGCACAACTCTAAAATCTCTTCCAGAATTCTCTTAAGGACCCTGGTCTTTACTGGCAGAAATTACCATCTTCTTTTTAAAAGAATTTCAGAAAAAATCAACTCTGATTTGATTTGACAAGGGAATTACTTTTCGGAGTTAATTACTTTGCAAGAGATTTAAATAGATAACCATCCATTTTGCAGACTTAATGACTAAAAAGAACTCTCATATTGAAAGATGACAGGGAGAATTTTGCATTATTGCAGTTCCAAGTATAATCAGTAATTTAACCTGGAAAATAGCTGGAGCATCTGGGTTGTCACTACAGTTAGGCAAAAATTAAAAAACAAAAACCAAACAAACAAAAAAAAAAGGCACCAGGGTCACCAAAAACTAATCATAGCTTTGAAGGACTGGGTAGCCTAGTGGCAAACATCACTGAGCAAAGCAAAAAGAGCTCAGGCACAGAGACAAGGCAGGGCTGGGAACAGCACAGGGAACATGCTCCAACCCAACCTCTAAGGACAAGAAGAGGGATCCCAGATCTCTCCTGACACTTGGATGTCTTGTATGAGATGGGCCTGAGGGACACATCCCTGCACTGTTCTCCCTTCTCTCCCTGCCTGCTGTAGCAGCTCAGAGTAGCAGCTCCACGCATGACCAACAGCCTGTCACACATCCCAGTCCCCAGCCTGCATCCATGGCAGTGCCAAACCTCACAGAACATTTTCAGGTTCTCCCAGGGAAATCTCCCACAGGAGTATTTTAAGCACACACACCTCAAAATGCCATCCTTGCTCCAGCTCACACTCAGGAGTTATCCTGAGTGAGAGGGTAGGCTCAGGAGGAGAGTGTGTCAAACACTTTGTGCTTTGTTCCCCTCGTGGGGGTTAGGCTTGAGCACTGAGTGAGCATCAGTTCTTGGCATTGACACAACCAAGGGAGGATTCTCCAAGGAAAGCACAATTTCAATCTTAATCCAATTTAAAATATGGCTTGAGACACATTTTCTAAGAGAGCCCTTTTTGCTGCCTGCCTCCATCCTAATGAATCTCAACACAAAATGCATTAAAACAAGGCAGACATTGGATCACAGTCAACCAAATAAAATCTTGCTGGGTAGGATGGTGCTCTGTTTTGGAAAGAAAATATCGGATGCTCCTGCAGTCCAGGTTCTCATGGAAAATCTAATATCTCAGGTAATCCAAGCAGAACACTGGGAACTCTGCCTTTTAAGAGGGCACATCTGGTCTACAAAAGAAGCTTAGAAAGTTCCTTAATCCAACTCCTTAAGGAGTTACCCTGTAACTCCTTAATCCAGGAGTAAATCAAACCAAGGTCACCTGTGAAAAGTATTTTTTCACTATGTAAAAAACTTGTTCAGAGTAATCAGGAGGCTGGAACTTGCATTGTGCATTTAACAGAGCACAAGCACAAACTTAAAATTACAGGTGTGTAAATCTCAGCAATATAATTATTGGGGAAAATACCCAACAACAAGTCATATAAAATTTGAAATAACTGCGGTCCTTGGTAGCTCCGTGTGTTGATCATAGGTTAAAAATAATATCTTACACTATTCCCAAGTACCCTTTTACATGAGAAGCATAATTTCATTGTTTGAGACTTCTGGCTGTTTCATCTGATTGTCCTAAAATCTATCTCTTTTTAGAGGTTTTTTTTTCCTTGTGCATGTTCTATCTAATAAAAAAATATTTTATATATATGAGGAAAAATACTGCCAAATCAGGCTTCTGTTGAACTTAATTACTTTCTCCACCTCACTAATAACTATATATAATGCAATAATCATATGGACTTGTTTTGATAGTGGTAAATAATACAATAAAACTAAAATAATTATTAGCATTACTGACTGGGAGAATGCAATTAAACCTCTGAATATTTGACCAGATTAGCAAACCAAAATAAAGTCAAAGCTCATTCGAATAATATCTATCTGAGTTTACTTTCTACTACTATGATATGGTGGATCCTGAATAAAGGTTGTATCCATCAGCTTCTGGACTGCATTCAGTTTTAAGGAAGAAAACAAAACCAAAAATGCTTATCAGCATGGAAAAAGCAGATCCCATATAATCCCAAGCACAGCCAATACAAACACAAGATTTACGTAATATAATAATCCCTTAAAAATCTTTGTGCTAGGAGACATTCAAATTATGGAATAAGTGTGTTACGAACATGGCCTGCTCAGTCTCGTAGCAGCCAACGTGACAAGCTCTGTGTTTGTGAGGGAATTATGGAGCAGATCCATGGCAAGGTCCTGGGCAGCCTCCCCACGGCAGCTGACAGGGCTCTGGGGAGGTGGAAGGGAGAAGAAGACAAACAGCCTTGTTCCTGTCACATTCCCCCAGTGCCAAGCTGAAACACAAAGCGAAAGGTGCAGCCTTCCCAGAGGTGTTACAAGTGTAGGAGGCAAACTTTCTAAAAATTAAGGCACTAGATACTAAATACCACGCTGCACACAGAAAACCAGCAATAAAAAAAATCCCACTTGTTCATTAAGTGCAGGCTAATTTCAGATCTTGGAAGTGACTTATGGAGAGGTCTTGTAAGAGCTTACAAAGGACTTCAAACTGATTTCTTCAGCTGTGCTTGGCTATCAACACTTCCCATATGCTTTAGAGACATCTGTCTTTCACTTCAGGCTACAACCAAATTTTGGTTTAAGATCTCACATTTGTGACCCCAAAATCCTCTTCTCAATTTTTCAGTGGCTGTGGGCCTCCTGTCACCTTGTTGTCAGCTATCCTCACTTCAACTGCTGTTCATTGAGAGAGTGAAATCATCCAAATGTACTTTGATAAAGCAAAACTTTCAAAATACACCGTGAACTGTTGTGGTCTTTGCCTCCTCCAATGCACAGACAGAAAAATGTAGGTTCTAGTGAGAAACTTCTATTTCATCCCACAAGAAGATTTATGAGGTAAAATGAGGTAAATAAAGTTACTACACTGCCTGCTGTCGTATGGTTCATTTAGAAATGGTTATTCCACTCTGAAGCTGTGCTGATGACCTCATATACAAATGAAATATCTGTCCTATTATTGTCACAGACCAAAAGCAACCAACACACAAACCTCAGAGATCTGAAATGGGCCCCTTTGCCCAGCTAATTGTGCAGTTAAATGAATAATTTTTTGTCTTCTTCAATTCTTTTTGCACAGAAAACCATAAAAGAAAAGCCTTAAAAGTTCAACATATTTCTAATTTTATTTCTTTTAGAAAATCTAAGCAGACAAAGCATACCCATGCACATAAACTCCAAAATGAGTTACTTAAAGCCAATAAAGTTCGTACAGCAAGGAGCTTAATTGAATTAATGGGACAACTTTGCCTTCTGAATTTCTGATGTTGAAACAGAAAAAGCTGAGTGTAGAAAAGTGGGAAAAAGGTGGTGGTTGGAGTAGTCAAAGCAAATGCCACAGTATAAGTATTTCTGGATTATTTCTAGTCACTAATGTCTATGAGGGAGAAAAAAACTGAGGCAAACACTGTGCACACTGTGAGTGGCACCAGTGAATTGCATTAAAACTGCAAAACAAATGCAATTGAACATTAAAAATCCTGATAAAATATTATTTTAGCAGATATTTAAACTTCTGATAAAGTATCCTTGCCAACCACAGAACGTGAGTGGTGTTTTGAAGTTATAACTTATGAGGTAGGAAATTGCTTATTAATTAAGTTTAATAATTTTGAAACACACCTTTTTTTTATCCATAGTAGTATTTTCTAAAAAATATTACTTTTAAATGCCTTCAATGAGAAATAGTATCGTCACAGCTAATATGACCTCAGTAATAACAGCTCACTCTGCTTTTCACATTCTCAATCAAATGCAAAACTGGTGCTCTTTCAGTAAAATATGTCTATCAGTTGCAGTCTTAAAAAAATACACCAGAAAAATTTAAATTCTAGCAGGAAGCTGGACTTCATATTAACCTAGATCTGTTTTGTGAAAAAACACATGAAAATAATTACAGATGCTATACAGATAAGCCTACATTTTAAGACATTATTTTTTGAGGGTGCTTTTGAATAGTGAAATCTAATTTCATAAATGATTAATTAAAGAAGGAGACATTTAGGAATTACCTTGAAATCAGAAGTGTGTCTATGAAAAGGTAAGAAATTTATGTTAATAAATAGAAACTCAGTCAACAGACCAGTAAAATAATCAGAATTTGACTACATCATGTACCACTAAAATAAGTGGAGTCTGTGAAAAAAAAAAGCAGTTTTTTCTATGAAACTGGTAGTGAAAGCTGAGAGTCCAAAATGAAATCATAGAATCACAGGATGGTTTGGGTTGGGAGAGACCTTTAGAGCTCATCCAGTCCCACCCCTCCCATGGGCAGGAACATCTTCCACTATCCCAGGGTGCTCCAAGGCCTTTCCAACCTGGACTTGGACACTTCCAGTGATGTCTTAAGTTTTAAGTTTTTCTGTTCTGCTTTGGTGTGCAGCTTTTTGTTTTATATGAAGGGTTACTAGGATCTTTTCCGAGGGTGGTGAAGACAAAACAGTCCTATTCCAGCTGGGGACTCAAGGACAATCTCTCCAAACTTCAAGCCCTAAGCATAAACAACGTGAAAAGAGGAGAACAAGCAAGCAAGCAAGGAGGATGAAACTTCATAATTTGAGGTTAATTGGACAGTTGATTTCTGTATGCAAATGGACTAAAACAGATTAAAAAGTGAGATCTCGTGACCAAGCTCTCATTTGCTTCCATCTTGGAGCCATCCAGGCAGGGCCATGACTGTGGCACTGGTACTGCCAGGGTGTGGCCTTTGAAGGCGCCTCAATAAATATCCACTTTATTGCTCTTAACTCTGTCTAGCTCCGTTCCAGCTCCTCTAGGCATCACCAGGGATCCAGGGGCAGCCATAGCTTCTCTGGGAAATCCATTCCAGAGCCTTACCACCCTCTCAGCAAAACCTTTCTTCTTCACATCTACCCTGAATCGACCCTCTTTTCATTTTAGTGTCCCCCCACTAAAAAATCTGTTCCCATCCCTCTCATAAGCTCCCTTTAAGCACTGGAAGGCCACAGCAGATTGTCCCTGGAGCTGTCTCCTTTCCAGCCAGAACAACCCCAGCTCCCTGTGAGCTTGTCACCCAAGGGACACTCATCCCTTTGGTGACAGCTTTATTTCCAGTGCCAGCACAGGGGCTGAGTGGGAGGAGGAGGAGGGAAGGAGGGGACCAGGGAGCTCCACACTGGCAGCACGTTTTCCATCTCTCCCCGTGGGAAGCACCAGGGCTGGAGAGGAGCACGTTTGGGCTTCTCGCTGCTCCCTGCACTGCCAGCCCTGGAGGGGCCCCAAAAGCTCTCCTGGTCCCTCACAGCAACACTGCCTGGGGAGCCAGCAGCTTTCCCTCTCCTCTAGAGAGAATGAACTGCCTTTTTCCCCTCAGTACACAGAAAATATTCCAGAGGAAGAAAAGGAGAAATCCAGCAGCTTCATCTGTATATCTGTATTCACAGAAAGAGAATATATCTATCTATCTATCTCATATTCTCAGGATGGAGATCTAATCGTGGAATGGGTGGGATGCAGTTCAAATCTCTTTGTCAAGCACAACGTTACATACATACATATATATATATATACACACACGTGTATTTTCATAGAATTATAGAACTATTCCAGTTGTAAAAAGATCACCAAGTCCAACCATTCCCCAGCACTGCAAGGCCATCCATGTCCCCAGCTGCCACATCCACACGGCTTTTAAATCCCTCCAGGGATGGGGACTTCACCACTGCCCTGGGCAGCCTGGACCAGGGCTGAACCATCCTTTTAGTGAAGAAAATTTTCTTAATATCCAAGCTAAACTTCTCCTGGCATAAGTCAAGGCCATTTCCTCTCAAATGTGATGGGACCATCTTGAAAACATGGATAGTTCCAATGTATTGGCTGTGCACTAAATGCTGACTGTGTGCCATTTATGTTACAATAAAAAAACCCCATCATAAAAATAATAATGATAATGATAATAATAATAATAATAAATTTCTACTGGATAATGATATTAATTATGGTCTGAAAGAGGCTAGTCACAGGAGCTAGTACTCTTGAAGGTCTGTCAGCACACTGGTATTTCTGCAGTATGATCTGACACATTCTCCTACCCAGAAGCTTTTGCTTCCTTTTAAAAATTCCAGCTGCAGAAGGCAATGGAATCTGTGATATAAACGTGTTTCAGCAAGTTTGTTGGGTTGAGTTATTCAGATCATTAAAGCAGTACCTCTGGTTTGAATAGCACTGATGAATGACAGCACAGAAAGTGTCTGTAAAATGGGAGTAGAGTCATCTGCTATTAATGTGGGGTCACTAACAGAACTCATTCACTGTAAACCTTTTAGAATTTAGGGAGAGAAAAAAAGGGAATAAATGAGGAAAAGCAATTATAGTGCATGGCCCAGCATCATCCACAAGCTTGACAATTTACACCTGGGGAAAAGAAAACAATGGCAAACTAACAACCAAAAAGCAACCGTTTCCTCTCCTTTCCTCTCCTCTCCTCTCCTCTCCTCTCCTCTCCTCTCCTCTCCTCTCCTCTCCTCTCCTCTCTTTCCAGCTCTTCATTTCCCCTAAGAAAAGGCTCAAGCTTTTAATCTCAAAACACTTCTTCAAAATTATAATACCCCAAATCAACAGTCACACGAATGATTACACAAATTATACCATAAAAAGAAAAAATCCTCTTTCGTTACTAGGTTTTGTAGCAAGTATTTCATAGATTACAATTCCCTTCCACAAAGGGTTCCAAATATTCTGCTGGAATTAAACTGGGAGAAGTGGATTGCTACATTCCTGCAGCTTTTAAATGGCTGGAATGGGTCCTAAAGGAAGCATAATACAGCAAATAACAAAATGATGAGCTTTCTCAGAAGGACAAGGACTGCAAATATACATTATTACCTTTTAAAAGAAGACATTTCCTACATATATTGCTAGTTTTGCAATTTGATAAAGCAGCTGGGGAGAAATTATATTAAACATATAAATTTTCTTTCTTTGTTGTATATTGATTGTAGTGAATTAGATTAAATCTATAGCTATCTTGTTTTGGTTTTGAGAGCTTGTTTGGAGTCAGCTGGCTGCAAAAATACCATTTTGCCAAGCCCCACTGGCACAGACAAGGGAGCTGAATCGATTAATCCGTGAAGTTATTTTGGCAAAATGACTGACGCGGGCAGCTGACGGCCCAATCCCATCTCCCACCCGCAGGGATAGCTGCTCCCTGCTGGCAGGGGCCACCTCCAAGGCAGCTGGAGCCTTTTCCAGCAGGAGGCAGGAGCCAAGGCTGGGTGGGAAGGATTGCAGAGCTGCCTGACCATGCCTGTCCCCACTGGGTTCTGTATCCGGTTGTACATCCCGGTATTTCTCACAGTTGCTTGGAGACAGTTGCTGTGTTACAAGTCAGCTGGAGCTGTAAAATAGCACCACGGGCACAGATTGGTGATGCTCTGTCAAGGGGGATCTTGTACTTGCTGACTGCCCAGGGCTCTCTCCTTGCTCTTGACGATGCAGATTTAGGTATTTAGGAGGGAATGACTTAGGAAGGTTTCTGTCCTCACTGATACATTTGTGATCCATGTTTAACACCAAATTAAACCTTCTGAAACCGCAATATTTTTCTAGTTGCACAAAAAAATGTGGAGATTGTCATTATACAGGACAAGGGAAATATTTCATACACTTGCTTAATAAATAAAGAACATATTTTACAAATTAGTAGCTGCATGTTGTTCTTGCTCAGTATTAGCATATATAAAGTACATGTCCCTCTTATGCATATGAATCTATACCATGTGTCAGAGCTACCTGACATGAAAAATGAAGAATTTAATTTACTGCCACTCTTTCTGTCCCTTAGCAGCTTATCCTCGCTCATATTTCTGACATCGTTTGAACTTTGCATGCATTTATTTTAAGCCAACCATGAAATATAGGCACAAATGCATTTAATTAACAGAATGCAGAAATACCAGGTTCCCTGAGTCCTCTGCAAAGCTGCTTTCCAGCTGGTCAGCCCCAGCACGTCCTGGTGCCTGGGAGGATTCCTCCCCAGGTACACTTCCTTTGACATACTCAGCATTGACATCTACTGCTCTTTTAGTTAAGCTCCAAATGCTTTCCTGGTTTTGAATTATGCCTAAGATCCTAGAGCTGATCATTGTTGTAACAATTTAATAGGACAGTTCACAGAGCACAGCCCTCAAAAACTGTGCTCCTTTTCCCTGTATTTTGAAATCAGCTCATTTATCTCTACCCTTTGTTTCTTACCCCGGGAGGTCATTTTCTCTTACTACACAATAAGCTGGTTTTCAAGCACATCTTTCCCAATGTCCAAATGAAAGCAGAGACTGCCAAGGCAGTTATTCATACAATCACCAATTTCTTCCAAATATATGACTTCCCATTTTGGAATCACTAAGGTTGGAAAAGACCTCCAAGATCATCAAGTCCAGCCTTTGACTGAACACCACCATGCCTCTGAACCATATCATGAATTGCTAAATTTTGGCTCCTGAAGGCTGCTGGGGTTTTTTAATCCCTTTTCTAGCAATTCCAATTTTCTGACACTAGCACCAGCTCTCCAGCTGTAGGAACATTCCTAAGCAGTTCTTAGGTTGTTAGTCTTAAGTGTCCTGAGGAAGAAGTTGTATCCCAAACGCCTCCATAGTTGGGACTATGACTAAGAACTCTCTGAGGTTTCCATCAATAACATTCTCTTTCATCACTGCTGCCTTTTAAAGGTCCATCATCCTTCAGGTCTGCTGACCTCTGGTAGACCTCCCTGTTTCTGGCACATTTGAAAGAAAAACATCTATCATCAGATTTTTATGCCTTTGGCTACTTCTTCCTCGAAATCTATTTTGGTAAGCCATACAACAGAGTTTTAACTCTGCAGGGTTTAAAGTCTTTTCTCCCTTGTTCATATTTCCAGTTTTAAACTAAGGCTTTCTGATTCTTAGTGACACTGTTTAGAAGCCATTTAACAACACTGTCTTTTAAACAAAAAAATAAGGAAGGAAAGAAAAAAAACTATTCAGATATCTTTTGATTTAAAGGGTGTCTAAGGCAGGCCAATCTGTGTAAAAGGATGTTAAATTTCCAGTCTCAGAGCAAATAAAAATAGTTGGAGAGCCAAAGAGAAATCCTGTTTAGCTTAATTCAGAAGGTTTTAATTTTGCAAACCAGGTATTGCTCTGCAATTGTTTAACTTTTTACCCTTGAGCTTATTGTTGCACACATGCTGGGTCAGGCTTTCTGCAGAGCTATCAATCCGTATAAAGTATATTGAGACAGCCCCTTGGACACCAACTCAGGACAATTTTGAGAGCTCTCAGGAGCTGACCTGTGTCTCTCACTAAACTGATGAGGCAGCACTTCTCTGTGAAGCCAATTCTTTGCAGAAATATTTCATTATTTTCCAATTTTTTTGCTACTTTTCTGTATCCCAGAGACCACCATCTCAGTCCTCATGGATGGTTTGGAGCAGCCAAATTTCTTTTCAGACCAAGCAAACTCAGTGAAATTTATCCAAAAGATCATTGATAGAATTAGGATATTTTTGTGACAAACTGAGTCACAAACACACCATTCCCAACCGTTAATTTATTAGGTCATATAACAGAGGAAGAATTTGATCGCAACATTTATAACACAGCTGTTTTATTTCAGATGTGGAAGGAGGCCAAGGATTGGATAATTGTGCTGCTTCAATTAGTGGTGACTCGAGAGCTGGTGAAGTGGCATTGTTTGCTGCCAGGCAGGAAGCCCAGGGACGCTCATTAACCAGCCTGAGGACGTGAAGGGCTGGGGGGCCCATCCCCAACAGGCCATGGCAGGTGGTAGCACAGCAACAGCAGGGACCTTCCTTTCACACACTGAGCAGAGTCAGCAGCAGCAGTTCCCGGAAAAAAATCTGCCTCTTCCAGCCAAAGGATATCGGGCAAAGTTATCTGGGCAACTTTGTCTATGTAGAGATGTCAAAGAATCATGGAATCATGAAATGGTTTGGGTTGGAAGGGCTCTTAGAGGTAATTTAGTTCCAACTCCCCTGCCAGGAGGGAGACATTTCCACTAGACCAGGGACACCTTCCACTAGACCAGGAATCTGATGAACTTTTCAAAATCAACATCTGTGGTCTTCTGTTCATTTCCCTGGAAATTCAATCCCATGTGCTTCCCTTTCTTGTTCATTTCCCTGCTTTGGAACTGTTTATTCATCCTTCCTCTGCCCTGCCTTTATCAAAATACAGTCGCCCTATCCCTATGGCAGTGATGTGCTGTCACTATTTTAATAATGTTACCATAACTCAGCTGCCCCCAGCTCCAGGATTACTGTCCTCTGGAAATCACTCCGTGCAGAAGTTGGGAAGCTTTTGCCTCAGCCAAGGAAAAAAGCTCACAGTGCTGTATTATATTGCCACTGCAAATCTCTCCCTTGTAGAAGCCAGACAAGGATGGAGAAAGGTTGTCAGCATTACCAGCATGGTTGCCATTCTTATCTGACCTTGGTAGTGAAGGGGAACAGGAAAACAACGAATCACTCTCTATATATTTTTCAAACTGCTGGAAAAAATTGTCAGAGGGAGAATCATATCATCTTCCTTTTTTATATTCTCACCTCCTTAGAACGCTTATTCATATCCATGTCTCTATTTAGGCTTCCTAACATGTACTCATTGGTGCATTTTTGGAGGGGCACAGGAAAATGAGGGGCAGGGGAGGCTCTGCTCCCCCAAACTCCCCTCCTGGTTGGCTGGGAAACCAAAGGGTTAACAGTATTATTATTATCATTCCCCACCACTTGCATTACTCAGAAAAATCCCGGCAGGCTGCCAGAACTGCCACAAAACATGAACAGCCTGAAGAGATGGGCACATATGGTGACTGAGGCAGCTACACCCAGCTCAGGCTACCACTGCCATGAGGAATGCTCAGAGAAAAAGGAGCTCTCCGGACCACACCGCCCCAGGAATGCCTGGAAAATGTGACAGCACTTCAGGGAGCTGGACTCACATTGCTCCATTCCAGCTCTTTCAGTGTTACTGCATTCTGAAGCTTATTTTGGGATTGAAATGACCTGCACAATTTGGACATCTCTGCTTGAACCACGGGGTTATCTCCAGTCCCTGAGAGAGGAATCCGAGGAGACATCTGGCACTAACATCAGGATGACAAGATGTGGAGCTTGTAGCATGGAGCAATGCGAGTGCTACAAATACAGTAAATGGTTTTACCTTTTTAAGAATTCCTCCAAAAGTGAGGAATTTAGGTAATCAAAGTAATTTTTAAAAGATTGGCCAGGCTTCCCAGATATTAGAAAGTGCTGGATTTATGCTTTTTTCCACACATAAACAATATGTTACCAGCCTAACTCCCATATTTTACTGTTGATAATCTTTGAGTGATTCAGTGCCTTGATACAAAGCCATAAATCTGACAATTTTCAAACGTTTAATTTTTCAAAGCATGTACTGCCATTGCCTTCCTACTGGTATTTACATGGAAACACACGGACTGGATTTATCCAGTTCAATTTATATTCCTGCCCAGAGTGTCTTCTGAGCATTTGTGTCCCTAGCCTGGCACAACCAGCTCTTGTTTAGTGCCCAGCTGTGGTCTGAAGTCCTTAAGAAAGAAATAATTTTTACAAAATTATTGAAGAAACAAATTACTATTTTATTTTGATTTGCATATCTCTTGTTCTTTATTCTGTCTGGAAATAAGTTGCTCTGCATTTTCTACCTTGCACAGTAAGTTTAGTAAACATTAAATTTTAAATGAGGCTCTGTAATTCCAAGCCTAAGTATAACTATAACCTCCTTCCTTCAACCACTCCTAATACATCCTAAAATCCCAACAGAGCCATTCAGCAATAATGTTAACTTGCAAATACAAAGTTGATCCTCAGGTTGGTATCTCAAAGCATAATTCTGCATCACAAAACACCTCACAGTCTGTTAAAGCATTGGATCAAAATGTCTCAGTAGGATGATAGAAAAAAAACAATTTGTAACCACTTTTTGCCATTTTCTTGTTTTCTCCCCATCTATTTCAACTTTTAGGGATTACATTTGTAAGAGTTTTCCTCCCTGATTTATTTTTTCTCATTAGCAAGAAGACTGACAAATGATGAGAAGCATGCTGGGATTACACTTTATCTATTTTTGGTCTCTCTGCCTGTCTGATAGCAGCTCATCCACTACTTGGAGGATCTTTCTCCAAATCAGAGCGAAACACTCAAAGTTTAACTTATCAAAAAGAGCAGAGGGCAGCAAGACTGGATCTTACAAAACCTTGTAAATACAGATTATCTATACTGAAAGCATCTAATAAAATCAACCCCTTCTTGTGCTAGAAGCAGACAGGACTTGCAGAGAGTAGGAGCATCCTTTGGGAATGCATTATTAAGCCTAAGCTTGCACACATCACTCCAAACTCCACGTTAAGCAAATTCTCAAGTCTTCAGACTGAAGATCTCATTTTATATTCAGTATATGAAGGGTCAGATGGATAGGAACCTTCCCACAACTACAGACCAAGTGATTTTTTAATGTTTGTCATTGTAACAGGGCAGTTTTCAGAGTAAACTTTGTGGTGAGAGAGTTCTCAGTGTGCATGGGAGAGAACAGGAACCAACGTGAATCAAAACTAATTAAAATAATAATTCAAAAGACGCACTTCTCCCAAAGACATTACTGCAGAACAATAAAGAAATTTCTGTGCAAACACGGCATATTTTATTGAAGGCAGCATTTCTTTATTTGGATCCCTATGGACTGGAAACCAAAATCCAAAGCGGGGGAAAAAATGTTCCTTGTCTACAGAATAGAAAAATGAGACATCAGAATGGAAAAACAAAACAAAACAAAATAAATAATAAAATAAAGACCAAAAGCAGAAAACAACAAACCCCTGATATTCTCCCATGGAGACAAATAAATAAGAATTAGAGTTTTCTAAAATGTGGATTCGCACACTCATGCCAATTTGAAAGTTAATGCTTAGAATGGGTCGTATATCTCCCAAAAACTGCTGTCATGTCACTGATCTGTGCTGATTATGAGTATCTGTGTTCAAACTATCTGGGTGTATAATTGCCTGGCAGCAGCATTTTTGCCTATAAGATTATCACTAAAAAAAATAATTTAAAAGAAACAATTTTTCCATCTTACTACATCAAAAGGTCTTTAGAAATACGTAAATTGGATTAATGACATTCATTTGTGCATTAAAAGCAAAACAGAAAATATAAAAATACTTAAAATATCAAATGTTTTTTAATATTCAGAGAGTCAAGCTGAAGCTTCAGTAATTAGATATGGGTTAGTATGCAAATGAAGGAGGAATTTCACTCATTAAAAATTCCTCTGTAATGTCAGGAAGGTGGCAATATTCCTGTGTGGAAAACGTATTCCTGGTGACTTTTACAACAGTGTCAAATATTGTACCACTTCCATTTTTGTGTTCCAAACCCTTCACTGCTTTTTAAGGTTAAAGACAAGAATCTACACACTACGTAATGCCTTCAGAAATGGAAAAACCTACCCATACAATCTTTCTATTCCAGTGACAGTTAATATTAACATTAACAGATCCTAATCTACCCAAAATGAATCCAACCTTCATTTCAATCTGCCTTGAAGAAGGACAAGAAAAAAGTCAGTGCCTGAATTACAAGATTTAATGTAACTGCTTTAGAATAGTTCGGAGAGGATCCACCACATGCAGCCATTGGGGGATTCACCCACCATTGGAATGTTCTGAATCCTGTGTTTTCAGTTCCAGCACCTGAAACATGAGCACTTGGATAGGGCAGCTGCAGAAAGCTGGAACTGCCTCACAGAATCCTAAAACCCTGCAAGTTATCGCAACTTCTTGGCAAGGATAGAACCAGAGAATGGTTAAGGATGGAAAAACCCTCAGACACCACTGAGTCCAACCACTAACACAGCACCACCAAGGCCACCACTGACTCATGTCCCTAAGTGCCACCTCCACATGGCTTTTAAATCCCTCCAGCAATGGTGTCTCCACCACTCCTCTGGGCAGTCTGTTCCAGGCCCTTCTTTCTGCGGAGACATTTTGCCTAATATCCAATCCAAACCTCCCCTGTTTCAACTTGAGGCCATCTCCTCTTGTCCTGTTCCTCTGGAGAAGAGGCAGAGGCCACCACAGCCTTAAAATGGCAGCAGTTGCCCAACTTTGCATTATTTGCTACCAGTCAAGGCATGGGCAAGTTTCTTTACCTTCAGAGCTGCCAAAGAAACATCAGGTCTCAGGCCTGAGTTTTTCACACCCTTACATGTGGAACGAGACTCATCCAGAGAAAGCCATCTCGATCAATCCCTTGAGGAACAAGTTCAAACACCCAGATTTGGGCTCGTACCATGAGGAAGGAGCAAAAGGACCAAAGTTCTGAAAAGCACTTCTGCAGAGGTTTGCTTGGGATACACAGAAGAAATGGGGAAAAAAATGCAGAAAAGGAGAGTTGGAAATGGATATTCCCCGTCTTTGAGTCTTGGATAACAGCTGCCTACATAATTTCCAGCTCTGAAGAGCCACTGCATTTTGGGTGTGCACATGATTTCTATTAAATATCTCCAAACTATTCTAAAAATGCACAGGGAATAATGGGAACCAAAGAGCTACTCCCAGACAAAACCCTCTTCAATTCCATTTCCAATCTATCTGTTTTTTCACAAGCCAGCTCCAAAATAGGCAGAGTCAATAAGCATATTTAGATATAAAATACCCAAGAAACTTTTACAAAATTATTACAATGGATGTTTTGCTGTTCTTTTAAAAACAATTTACTCTTTAATTTAGGAGTTAAAGTGAGCCATAATCATTCCCATTGTAAATAAATACACCAGATGCAGTTAACAACTCACAAGCCTGTCAGCAATGTACATGGCTTCTCACAAATCTATCTGGTGCTGAAAAGCCACAGGTTGAGTCCATTAAAAACAATAGCAGTTGTTTGGAGAACAGATCTGGATGAAGGAATTGCAATAAAAAGTACCAGGGAGACTGATGCAGTGAAATAAAAACGATTCTTTGATTTTGCTGCTTGTATTTTTTCCAATAAAGCACAACTTAATCAACACAAGACTTTGGTATCTCCTCTCTGGATTTTTGTATGATGTGTGTCCAGAACCAGCTCTTTTTGTAACAGGCTGTAAATAAACTCTTCTATTACTTCTTTTCATGTACTTGTATGCTTTATTTTCTCTTCATCAGCAAATAGAGGAACACTTGTCTACCTTCTCTTATCCTATCACCCTATACACTCATTCTTGAGGAACTTCCATGTATTTGCTAGGACAGGTTCCAGTGCTCTGATCAGCAAAGCCCTCAGAGACCTTCAAGTCCAGCCACATCCAGAACCCAAAACAGAGGAGTCACCACTTGGCCATGAAGACAACACAGGAGATCTCATTTTGACATGGAGAAATTATGGTTTTCTAACAAGTGCAAATTTTGTACCACAAGATGAGGAGAACAAGAAATCCAGCTCCCCAAACAGCTGCCAGAATACATGAGGAAAAAATGAGGTGGTGAAAAAGGATTACTATCCTTCATTGTCTTATACAAGAATCTCTGAAGATTCCTATCAGTGGCACAACAGGATGTAAAATGTTATTTCTAATCTGATTGATTTAAGGTACATTTCAATTTGCTTATTAGATGAATTTCCTGAGCCCCACAGTCACAAGCCATGGGAAATGCTTTGAAGGTAGGAAAAAAAACAACTAGGCAGGGATTCCTTGGAAAGCCACCTTCTCCCTCACTGGTGTCCTGCAGAGTGGCAAGTCATTTCAGAGGAGCATAGCAGCTCTGAGTGGGATGGCCCCATTTATTGGGATAACTCCAACACTGAATAGTCCCATGCATTTACCATCAGCCAGCTTAGCAGGAGAATAGCAGTGGGGAAGGAAGACTTCTGCTTTTTAAAACCAATTAATGGATTAAATCTGAACTCACTCTTCTCTAGAGGACACATGCTAGAGTTCGGATATAAAAGGAATATTAATCAAAGGAATGCAGAGCTTCTGCTAGATCAGACCCAAAAGTTCAGAATATCTTTAAATCAAGTGTTTCTGCAGTTCTTAGCACCCACACAGAAGCAGTGGGGAGCCTGTTGTGTGTACCAACATGGAGGAATTTATTTAACCCCTCTGAAACCTTGAGAGCAGTTTAGAACCTCCTTCCATAGTAAAGATTAAAAGGGGATGACACTGAGGAAATCCTGTCAAAAACCCCCAAATGAATGCAGTACATGTCCACCTACCGAGTTCTCATTTGCTTTTTCAATTTGGAGATAATAACAAAGATATGTTTGCCTAGTCGGGGTCCATGAATGAAGCTATTTTTTCAGAAAAGTTGAATTTTTGGGCTAGGGAGAGAGGGGAAAATTACTGCTCATGAATCCCATGATGATCAGAAGTACCTAATCTTCCTCCTAACCTCAGCAAAGATTTGTGGTTCATGAAACACGACCAGCAGGTGAACTGAGCAGTGCCACACAAATTGATCGGCAGTCTCCGAATGGGAAAAAGAAAACTGTCCATAAATAAATGAAGAAACTGTGACACACACATGTAATTCCCCATGATAGTGCTTCTCCTGCTTGTAAGATGCTTGCACCTCCCCCAGAAAAAGGTATAAAATAAAGAAGGAAAAATTCCCGATTTTTAGATTAGTTCTGTCCCCAGTGATACGAGTTTGCCAATTCATTCTCCACCATTTGAAAGAGCTCATCTGCTTTCCCTCACCTGCAGTTTTGCAGGTCTGTAGCAACTAAAAGCAATTAAAAGAAATGGTATTTTCTCCCCTTAAATACCAGGCACAAGTAGTGTTTTTCATATAGCTCCAATCCAGCAACCAGGTTTCCATAGTATCCAGAGACTAAAAAAAGCCAACGGGCTTCAGGGAAATTAATTTTAATAGAATGTCTTGTGGTAATTGCCCAATCACACCACAAAAATGACATTCATTTATTTGGTGTTAGTTTTTATACTTAACCCCAACACCTGAGAGCTGGAAATGGAAGAGATGCATTATTCCTGTGTTATATGAAGAGAAGTGGACAGATTTCTGCACGAGTGAAGACCATCCAGAGCCAAGCTTTATGTGAATCATGGGATGGCCAAGGTGGCTGGATGCCACTGCATGGCTTCTAGGTAGCCAAGAACTGGCTATGTATACTAAGCAGCTTAACTTTATACAAATTTGCTATTTTTAGAGGATTTTGTAGTAGGAATTCAGGGTAACAGTGGTATTCATACTTATTAGGAATCAGAAAGCTCCCTGTGGATATCTCCTCACTCCACACACAGTCCCACGAGCTTTGGCATATTCCCTAAGGATAGGAATGTCAGGAAATTCTCCCAAAATACTGTGGCACCCAGGCCAAAACACCTTAAAACTGAAAATGGAGAACTGAATAGACACAGAGCTACTTCTGGCTCTTGCTGCCATTATCATCACAATTCCTTGCAAATCCTCCTCTCAAAGAAGCATAAATATCAGCTCTGAGTTTCAAAGAGCTACTTGCTAAATTTTGGGGAACCAGAAGCCCAGTATACACCTCATGGAGAGTCAAGGCCAAAGGAAAATGTTTCCCAGTTCTGCTCACAGCCTGGAAAGCTAAAGGCCTCATTCTTGTCTGCTCTTCATTCTTATTTTAAAATGTATTACTTGTTTATGTGTGAATAACTGAGCTCCTCTGAGGACTAATTTATTTTTTTTTGTCTGCTCATTTCCATCTATGTCAAAAAGGAAACAGTCTTAATAATGCACTTTAAAAATTAACCAAGGTTTGTTCCTCTTTTTGATGATCACACTGGCATATTTGGAACACTATCACTTCCTACGGGTTGGAGGATACACATGAAAAACAGATAAAAAACCAATCAGAAATAGTTATGTACAGTGGATTTGTGCCATCCAAAGCACTCTCAGGGCACAATAATTTCACTCAGCTGCCACCATCCACTAAAAACATAAATTAAGAAAAACAAACTAAGCAAACCCAAACCCTCGGTCACCGAGTTTAGGTGGAAAGAAAGTAAAACACTTCTCCATCAAATGAAAAATTAATTCCCTCAGTCAGACGCTCCACAGATAAACCAGGCTGTTCCATACTTATACCACAGCTGCTTTTTCCAAGAGCCCATTGTCCCAACCCTCCAGTACATCTGTAGCTACACTTCAGCAGGAGAATTCCAGAAGAAAAACAGGAAGAAAGTTTTCTTTGGACTCTGAGAGTTTTAAGCAGTGTCAGGGGCTTGCTGGTGCTTAATAGACATAACTTATAGATGTCACTAAGAGGATGATGATTAACTAGTTAACAGAAACAAGCTTTTTCCTCTAATGGTTGGTTAAATCAAACTATGTGCCAAATTAAATACATAAATTTTAAAACAGTAGTGCCCAGACTGGTGCTGTGTATATATATATATATATATATATATATATATATAAAATATCCCAGAATGGTTTTTGTTGGAAGAAACCAAAGACCATCCAGTTCCAAGCCCCTGCCCTGGCCAGGAACTCCCTCTCCAGAAGCTCAGACACTGCAGTGCTGCTGCAGCTTTGGCAAACCCCTCATCATTAAAAAGATGTTTGTAGAGTTGATTCAAACCCAAAGTAGGTGCTGTCTAGGAATAGAGCAGCTCCCAGCTCGGTTGCTCTCCTGCCAAACGGGAGGCTCCCTGGCAGGGCAGGAGCAACAGCCAAGCTGGCAACAAAAACCTTCCTGCAAGACACTGAACTAATGTGGACTTGACTCTGCTGGTCCCCTAGAAAGGCCTAATTGTGAGAGCTGAATCCAGCCCTCAGAAGTGTACTGTGAATGTTGGGTCTGATTTCTTCCTCCTACACATAGCAGCCTTGTTAAGCACTGCATGGAGCTGGTGTCCACATTGCTGGGAAAAGAGGAGCAAACTTCCAGCTGCAACATGTGAATCCCTGTTTATACAAAGTCATTAACAAAGCCTCCGCTTATTAAGAGAGGAAAAAATATCATGGTTCCCATGAGCCTGCCCCAAGAAAAAAAAAAAATTAGATTTCTATCTGGTGGTAGAAGCAAGAAGAGTTCACACTAGAAATAGGAGAAAACGCAGCCACGGGGTAATTAATGAAGATTATCAAAGGATAATCAAAGGGAAGAATTCTCTATTGCTAAAAGGATTGGAATCAGTAATAGCTGGCTTTGTAAAACCACTAGTTCACCCAGCCATTGAATACCAATGTAAGGCAAAACATTGTTAAAAATATTCATAATTACTAGAGTTTAAGTTACAACAATAAAGTTCAAAGTTTGCTTCCCACAGCAGTTTTCAAGTTTGTATAAACCAATAGCCTATTGCTAAATATGAACCTTCATTTGTGTATGAAGGTGGGGAAGGATTTTTCTTTTATTTAATATTTCAGATTTTTGAAATGTCTCCCTAAATGCTTATTGCTACTTCTTGCATGCAGTCAGATGACAGATATAATGATAAAATAACGTTGTCTGTAATAAAACATTTATTTTCCACCCAAAACCAGTTAAAGAAAAGTTTGTACTAGTAAACTGTATATGTTTTCGAGGATGAAGAAACACAGGCAATAATACTACAGAGATTTTGCATGTTTTAGTACAAATACTAGCTGAAGAGTTCTGCAGAAAAACAGTGACATTTTTTCTACTACCATCTCTGGTTTTGATCCTCAAATTAAACCTTGAATTTTGCCCTTTTGTTTTTATTTTTTAAATGAATAATTCACCAGGTTTATCTAGTTTACATATTAACTGGAATGTAAATAAGCAGGCATGCTATTCTGCAGACAATAACATTTCAATTTATCTGGAAAAATAAGAGATTTTATGGCACAATAATGCAAACTGCAATGCCTCATTTAGAGAACAAATACATTGTTCTGGTAAAATATTGCAGAATTAATCCAGCTTTCTGAGTATTGATATTGTAAAATTATTGTTTGTGTGGCAGGGAAAATCCCCATGAGCCACATCAGGCAACACCTGCAGAACAGCTGCACACTCATGGGGACAACAAGAACAAATAGTTAATAATCCACTGGGGGTTAATTTTAAAAGACAATCTATATCCTTAACACACTTAAACCCTCCAAAAAACTCTATTATGAGTTAAAACAGGCCTTCCAGTTAAATGGATTTTTATACTCAAAGATGGTTAGACTTTCTGTCATCAAAGCAAATCTCCTACACAACCCCACCTTCAAGAATTCTTGGTCATGTCTCAAGGCAGAACTCTGAATTTTTTCAAACTTGTGCAGTTAGAGTATAGAAATCCAGTCACTGATAAGTACGTAATCAGTGGCCCACAAAGCAATTGGTGATGGGTGCAATTTTTTAACTCCTTTCTAGTGGAGACTGCAATTTTTAGCTTTTGGCCTAATATGTTGTTTTACCTTCATCTATCTTTTTAATCAGGCTAATATCAAGATTGCAGAAAACATAAATTAAAATAGTGAAAAATAACATATAGGGCAAGCTGTAAAATTTCAGTTGTAACAACCAAATCATAACCGTCCTTGTTTTCTGATTGTTCATCAAAGCTAAGCAAAAAAATCACATTGAATTGGCGTCTTTTGAATTGCTGATGAAAATCCGTATCTATTGACACTGCCTGTACCTCACTCCTTCAGCTCTAAAACTGCTCCTGCACTTTTCCAGTACACTAGCCCTGTGCTCTATCCAGGAAAGCCACTACACACTTCACAATTTTTATCACAAAAGCCATGGTTGGTTTTGAAGCAAGGAGGAGACAAACCACACACTGTCAGAAATTTCCATGGAGACTCTGTGAGCACTGTTTCCAAGGGCAAGTGTAATGTTCATCTCTGAAGTCTCATGTTAAAATTAGTTGTACAGGTTGGACAAATCAGGAACTGCATTCTTGGTAAAAACTCATTCATATGAGACAATGCCAGCTGTTCCAGGTAATCCCTACTCCATTTGTCTGCTGGAGCAAGACAGCACTTTTTCTTCCTTGTTTGTACAGATCTTTTATTTGTTCTGCTCCACATATATCAAATCCAAACACGAATTATTATAATGCCTCAGAGCTGCTATTGAAGTTTTCCTTCCTTCAGAAGATTCCAGACCATAACTGTACACAAAGAAATGATGCCCTGTCTTCTCCTACTCTTGTACTCTCCAAAGAAAGGTCCTATCACCCTGTCAAACCTGTCTTTCCACAGTGAGGTTCCCTTCATCTCCATGACCCTGAGCCACCAAACCTCCTCAAGCAAGAACGAAGCATTTGCTCTGCCTCTCATTTTGCCCCCTGCCAAACTGGACTCTCCCCTTCCCTAACACCTGGTACCTGCCACATGTGTTATAAATAGCACTAATTAGGATCCTGGTTGTCCATTAACTCTTTTATTATTCATGTGACATTTATCATAAATGCCTGATACTACTTACAAATGGTTGAGGTGGCACTTACACACAGAGGCATAAACTTCAGAGTTATAAGAGAAATCATTTAGCAGCAAGGCAGGCTGACTACATCAGGGTTGACAACCACTTGCTAGGGTGTAAATTTAAATCTTCTCATTCAACACAAAAGATAAAGTAGTTTCGCATTCCTAGAAGTGCAGATGGACTTCTATTTCAACAATCTTTTGCATCACTGTAAATATCTCTAAAGATGGCTTTCTCCATCCAGCCAGGGCTGTGCACTGCATGTTGGCCATGAAACAGAAAAAAATCCTGCCTTTCTCCAACAGAAAAGCCTCCTGCAATAGCCAAGTTGCAATTTCTCAGGATTATCATTATTAATTAAGTTGCAAAATTCAGAACGGAATAACCCCAGTGAACATAAATTACACAGAAATGGATTTGATTTGCATGTAATAATGGCTTCTTTCAGAATTAATTACAAATATGCTGGAGTGTGGATTAATGTCCTCCTGATTCAGCACTGTATGTGCATGTTTAGCTGCTCTTCCAAGTTAAGGCTAGGAGTAAATTGTCTAGACAATTAATTACAATTCTCCTCTTATTTTCCAAAAAAACAGTAAAGCTTTGTGCAGAATCAGTTACCCAGCCTTCTTTCACCCTTTCAGAGATCTTGAAAAAATCCATAGGCATATTGTCATTCCATAAGGAATTAAATTGCACACTATTCACCATCAATTCTATCCGTGCAATCTGCCAGTACAGACTCTTCATACTTCCCATGGATGAAAAGCCTAACAAGAAACCTAACAAGATCTAGAAATACAGCCTTGTTTCAAAACCCCACTTGACAGGAATAGGGAGAGCTTTGGAAGGACCCCTGCCCAGGGAACACAGCAGTTCCATTTGTAAGCTGGTCTTTAACACTAAACGCTAAACGTGAAATGCTAAATGCTGAATGCTTCTTAAGTAAACAAACAGCAAGGGAAATGTGCTTGAAGACAGAGATAAAAAAGCACATCTATTTACTTTAGAAACCTGCAAAGCCTGTTCTTTCATGGCTACAGCATGAGGAAGCGGTGCAACTATTTAAATTCAATCACCATGGGAGTTCAAGGCACACTCCATAAAAAGCTGCGTGTTGTACCCTCTCCCACATGCAAAAGCCAGCTCTGCAGAAATAAATGTTGTAACACCAGGAAGTATTTTACCAAACCATACATGAGCCTGAAGAACACATCCAATAATGTAAAATTAATAGATCTCACAGACAAGGCTTGATCAATTCATCCCAAAAGACCTATTTTCAATACCCAGTTCCACAGAACCACAGCATCTCTTTGTTGGTCATGAAAAGGTTGTGGGGGGAAGAGGAAGAAAAATTCCAAATCATGACTTTGCTGCAAACTGGCCAGCAACACTCAAAAGGAGAATCAACTATTTAAACAAAACTAAAATACCAACAAAAAATCCTCCAAAATATCAAACATGAAGATATTTTTGGCATGGATGAACAGAGTATATAAATATACCCTCTATATAAAGTAATTTTTAATGCAATAGCATCCATTGCTTTATTTTTTGTATTCACAGTGTAGTGTTGGAAAAATTCAATTTCAAGCCAAAGTAATTTGCTTTATTCTCCATGGTTACTAAATGCCACTAAACCATGGATATTTCTGAGTGCAGAAATAGTTGCATAAAAAGTCATTAATTTTGGTTACACCTTGAAAATATTTAGAAGAAACCAGAACTGACAGCCCACAACAAATATTGAAATTCATCTAAATTTCAATAACTGAAAGAAGGCTACGACCTCCCAAATATCTCTGAGAGTGCATTCCCAAAGGACAAAAAGAACAGCCAAAAAATTCCCAGCCAGCCTGACCACTGTTCTCCATCACTGCTTTCATGAATGCTGCATGAAGTTTTAAATTGATCAAGTGAAGCACATTACTGGTGTTAGCTCACAGAACTTGCTGCTCAGACGCATCCCACATCTTTTTCCAGAGCCAATTCTCCAACGGGAGCATCACTATTTCCCCAACAGAGCACTGAGAATCAAATTTCAGGATCTCCTACCTCGATCAAAAAGTCTCCAGTTCTCAGGCCAGCTTGCCATGCTACTCCCCCTTCATCCACAGATTCCAAGTACTGCAAAGCAGGAAAGGCTGGAGTTGGGGTGAATTCTTCAATTGGTGTGTCAGCTTTAAAAATAAATACCACATTAAAAAAAGAAAGTTATGGAGTGCTTGCAAATACCACTTGACTACAGGCCTACCATTGGCCATTCCAATTTAGGGTTAAAAAATGGTGGGTGCTGGAAGTGAGAGGGATGTGCCTCACGGAGATCAGGATGCTGGGGACAGAGTGCAACCCCTGTGCAATTGCAATCCACAGGTCTTCCTTCCAGAGGGGGAAATAACCTGCTCCTTTCATGACACAAACCAAATCAAGCTGCACCAGGCAATAGCTGGGTTCTCATATTCCAGGATATTCAGTATTGGCTCAAAGTAACCCTTTTGTGTGCCTGGCAGAATGCTGTAACTCTGGCAACATCCACCTAAAAATGAATTATGTGCTGGAGCCAGGAGAGAGCATCTGGCCAAACTAGGGGGGGTGGGGTGCGTGGCAAAGGATGAAAAAGATCAACTAGAATTTTTTTCCTCCTCCTAAATTTAGATGTGCATAACAAAGAAGAGACCAGAAAAAATTACTTTTTAGGACAGGAGGCACAGCTGGCCCTGTGACAGCACTGCCTGCCCCTCTGTGTCACGTACACACACGGGCAGAAAAGTCTTTTGGGTCTTTCACCTGAGGTGCCCCTGCTGCTACAGAGAAAATCTGGGGGAAACTGTTGGGCTCACCCAGAGGCAGTGAGCCCTGCTCAAAGCACTGATAACCCACACCAATACGCAGAGAGAAGGCAGAGCCTTGGGCTTTCCTGCTTCAACTCCAAACATTTCATTTGGCTAAAACTGGCAAAGCTTTCCCAGCCCTGCAAATCCACAGTGGCTCTAGTTTAGGTTTAGGGGTGGGGAACAGGCAGAGCAAAAGCCATGTCCCAAGAATGAAGACATGGAATAATTTTCATGCTCAAGCAAGGCAAGGGAGAACCCATGTGAAATGAGGGGGAGCAAGAGATGGGACATACCACCACATACATATATTCTTTTTTTAAATACAAAGGGAGCAAACTGCACTGAAAGTTAAAAAGCAAAGCATTAAATAGAATGCCTTTTTTAACTCGGAGGAATGCCATTGTGAGAGATTTTAGCCTACAGAGAAGTGCTGTGCAGCTTAACATATGAACAGTTTTAAAAATGAGCACACTACAGGCCATGCAACATACGTGCAGCTTCTCAAGATATAAAAAAAAAATCATATTTTCATACTAAAACTGCACCAATGTCACCTTGCAGAAGATCCACACCTATTTTAAACAAAACATCCCTCTCCTGTCTATTCCTATTTGCAGCCCTATTTAACCAGGCTGGTATTTGAAATAAAGCAGCAGTTTTTATGAGGAAAGCAGGTTTCCCATAGTTAAGTAAACTGCACAACAGAACAGATTAATGACAAAATACTACATCCACTGGCATGAGAAAAATACAGGCAAAACTTTCTCCCCCCAAAACGATTATGCAGTGCTTCTCCTATGTAAAAATGCAAACTGCTTCAGAGAGAAGGCACTGAAATCCATCGGAGTAGTATAGCATACAGAGAATCCTGTTGTCTAGCAACCAAGTGCACCAAGAATAATTCCTGCTTATATTCTGAGATGTATAAATTTCTTCATGCCCCTGCACATCACACACATACACACACACACACACACACACACATACACACACACAAACAGAAGCACATACCTTTTGCCCCTCTGAGCACAAATCCAAATCCTTCATTGTCTTTTTTCTGCAGGACCACTGCCTTTTCTTCTATTATGCAGTCACTGTAGAGAGAATTCCGAGGATAGCGACCATTATTACATCCCTTCATCACCACCGTAGTAGCTGCTCCTCCAGTGTGCAGGTTCATCATCATCACAGCCCGTTAATCAAATAATATTGCAGTAACCAAGCATGGGAAAATATAGAACAAATAGCAGCGAGGGGAAGACAAAGACTAAGGTGGATGGTAAAAGAGAACATGACAAAGCAACTTAAAAGGAATGAAAAAGGCAGAGAGGAAAAAGAAAGAAGAAGAAATCATGCATGGTGGTTTGTGTTCTATATGAATGACTGGATGAACATGTGATCATGTAATCTGTGGGCTAGCTAGGACTCTAAAAGGAAAAAAAGTAAGTGAACTGAACGACAGTATCATTAATAAACTCCTCAATCGTGGATGTACCAGATGCATCTTCTAGTGAAGCCAAAATGAAACCAACCAGAAGAAAAATGAGGCAGCATTTTAAATTTAAAGATAATAAATTATGATTTTCTATTAGCTAACTAAAAGGCACAAATATATTCTGAAAGCTATGCCTTGCATCAAAAGCCCTTTTTCAATCCTATTGAATGTTGCATGCTGCAAGAATCCCACATGATCATCTGACAGCCTACAATGCTAACAACGTGCAGCTGCCTTGGCGTCATCAAGCACAAATTTCCACAGCATCAAGAATCTGCATAATTGAAATAGTAACAAGGCATGCACAAGCAGGAAAACATATTTTCTAAGGAATATTTCCTGTCTCCTGATAAACAATTAATATTATAAAACAAGGAGATGGTGTAAAGGACTATTTATGTAAGCTCTAGTCCCTTAAAGAGAAAGTAGCCTTAGGAATCTCACTGTCATTGGCTAAGATAAAAGTAGAAGGTAGATGAAGAAAATGCACAAAATACACATTAAAATGGGACCCTTCAGATACAGGGAATGATCTGTAAAAGCCTTAAGGTGTTTAATATTTTTCATTAAACATGAAGTTACTAAATATAAGCTCAAAGCAATATTTTTTAAAAAAAAGCAGAAAAAAATTTAGAATGTTCTTTTAGGTACCAAAGCATTGCACAGCACGAGTTGCAGGGGTTAAGTCCATGAATTGTCAGCACTGCAAACTGTGCTGCTTTAAAATACCTAGAGAACTAGTTCAGATAGAAAGGGGTATGAGCAAGTTCACTTTCTTTATTTTTTTTACTAGCCAACTTCTGCTCCCACTGGTCTTGTACAGAATCCAGTCCCCAAAGCAGTGAATGCAAGGAGAGACTGGATCTGCCTCAGGGCCATCAATAATCCCCAGGGGGAGGAGGAAACTAAATAAAGAGAAATTGTTGTGACCTTTTTATTTAAAGCTCTGAAGAGGGATGATGATATCAGGACACCAATGGACAGCCTCCAAACTCCAGATTTTTTGTGCATCACAGACCATCCTTTTGGTGCCTTTCCAGCTCTGCGGGATGAAACTTCCCATGGCTGCTGAAGCAATGATGTAAGGTTGCCCCAAATGGCAGAGTGTTTAACACCACACATGAATACAAACTGCCACAGCAGTGACTTTGTGGGCAAGAGATGGTCTCCACCACCAGCTCTTGTATCTCTCAACTTATTGTTATTTACTGTGTCATTCAGGCATTTCCTGTTTTGGCAGTTAAAAATCTTCTGCTTCTTGAGAAAGCCCAACACCCTGCTGCTCAGGGGTATCAAGATGGGATGAAACATGCAACTCTCAGAGCCCATTGAGGTTCTCCATCAACATCCCGATTTTCTAGAAGCTGACTGCTCCTGCCAGTGTGTTGGTTTATTTCCTTCATTTCACCACCACATTCTCAAGGTGGGTCCCTGTGCTTGCCCTCTGAAGAGTCAACAGCATTATTTTTCTTAATACTCATCAAATTAATAAAACCCATTCCCTTTAAGTTTCCTTGTAACCAATCAATAGCTTAATAGAGCTTAGAAGGCAATTTCTGAGAGGGTAGAATGCAACTTCTGAGATCCTAATTATAGCAAGAGTTCAGTTCAAAGAATCTCCTTGAGCCTCCTCCCCAGATCCCACCCTTGTGTCAGTTCATTTCCATACAGAATTCAGAAGTTTATCAGCTCAGCAAATTCAGTATCAATTCACCTGGTCTACATCCAAAAAACTATAGGCATGCCGAGTCCCTCCAGAGCCAGCTCATGAAATGATGGGCATTGTCAAGTTAGGTTCACTTCATTCTAATGTACAGATTAAAGGTATAAAAACCACCTCTCATTTTCTTCTCATGTACAGCACATCTATTCTGTAAACTACCCCATTTTATATTTCAGTTCATTTACTGAATGTGGGGGTACCAAATTGCCAACATTTTACAAAGTTATGTGCAAGGGGGAAGTGAGAGGGAAGGGAGGGAGAAGCACAACAGGATTTTTGGTGAGCAAACACACAAACTGATCTCTATTACTTGACAAATACAACTTTCAAATACACAGTTGCAGTAATAAAGAAAACAGCATCACAGCCTGGAAAGTAAAAATGTAGGCTTGAAAAAATCAGATGTGCAGCATTTCTTCTCATTTATGTTCCCTAGGAGTAGGGAACCTGTAAAAATCCTATGGCTTGAGTAGCTTAAACTTGTTCAAGTAACCGCAGAAAGCAAATTGATTCTCCACACAGACCACAGTGCTGCAGAGTGAAGAACCAGCAGCAGGAAAAGGAGGGAAGACAAACAGGCACACAAAAAAATGAACTGAACTTGCAACCTCCACACCCTTTCTCCCAGAAAAGTTTGCTTTCCCAAGAAAAGGGGCAAAAGAGGGTTTAACCTCAGACTGTTTGCAGGGTTGCTTTTTGCTTGCTTTGCCATGCCAGGGCTCTCTATGCCAGTCAGGGTGGACTCTCCACCGCAGGTCTGTTCACAGTCCACCTGCTCCTGGCAGGCAAAGTGGTGCCAAATGTGAAAGTAGGTCAGAATTTCTCCCCACAAGCCTGCTTGGCAGCGTCTCTTTGATCCTGGAGGTGTTGTAAATACTTAGCAGCAGAACACAGGGTATGGCAACCAGTGACAAATGAAGGTGGCATTACATTAGGAGCCTGCTCAGAGGCCTGAGCTCATGCAAGAAGAGGAATTTCTTCCAGCCTCTTTCAGTATAATGCACAGTTCTGTGTGAGGCCAGATAGTCCCTGTTATCTGTGATATGCCAAATTTCAATGGGTAAAATCCCTGAAGTCCATTTCCATCCCAAACTGAAATGAAACAGCTTCCATTTCAGAGATGAGTCCTCAGAATATGACTGGCTCCATATGATGGTAATAAAATGAGTAATTCTAAAATCAATAGCTCATTACTTAAATGGGGCACACACTGCTGTGACTTTGGGCTGTGTAAGGACAAGATTCATTGCAGGCAAAGTTAAATGCAAAAGGCATCCAATCAAGTGCAGGATATTTCTGTGTGGAGCATAATCATAAAAACTTCAGGCCAAAATAACAGTCAATGTAAATCTCTGCTTTACTCAAGCAGTAGATATTAGAAAATATACTTATTCATCAGCTCATGTCGTTTCCTTAACAACTTAAGGCTCAAGAACTTGTGAAGAGGTGTTACAATTTCCATAATTTTACAGACTGACCAATGGCAAAAGGGAAATACAAGGATTTGTCCACTGTCAGAAAGATATGTGAGTTTTGAACTCAGT